>NC_135977.1:4157883-4227515 GCF_053455715.1 Rhinoraja longicauda
CCAAAATACGGGAGGTCCCGGGTAACACAGGACAGTTGGCGACCCTGCATGACCTCCACTACACAAGATCACTTTCAGAATGATTTTAGTCAGTGTTGCTGTGATATCCTTCTATCTTTCCATTACTTTTATCTCCCTGTGGTCAATGTTAATAACAACAAAGGGCCTTTGAAAGCCTCAGCCCTGTCAAAGGCACTTTAGTTTTGCTTTAGTTATCAGGGATACAGCGCGGAAACAGGCCCTTCGGCCCACCGAGGTCCGCGCCGACCAGAGCGATCTCCGCACACTAACACTGTCCTACACTCACTAGGGACAATTTACACATGCACCGAGCCAATTGTGTGTGTGTGTGTGTGTGTGTGTGTGTGTGTGTGTGTGTGTGTGTGTGTGTGTGTGTGTGTGTGTGTGTGTGTGTGTGTGTGTGTGTGTGTGTGTGTGTGTGTGTGTGTGTGTGTGTGTGTGTGTGTGTGTGTGAGTATATATGTATAGAAATATATATATATGATCTATAGACTTGTGTATTTGTGAGTATGTGGCCTGCATGGGTTTTCTCCAAGATCTTCGGTTTCCTCCCACACTCCAAATAGACAAGACAATAGACATAGACAACAGGTGCAGGAGGAGGCCATTCGGCCATTCGAGCCAGCACCGCCATTCAATGTGACCATGGCTGATCATTCCAATCAGTACCCCGTTCCTGCCTTCTCCCCACTACCCCCTGACTCCGCTATCCTTAAGAGCTCTATCATTGATTGAAAGATTGAAAGATTACATAGAAACATAGAAAATAGGTAACAGGAGTAGGCCATTCGGCCCTTCGAGCCAGCACCCATCAATGTGATCATGGCTGATCATTGGCAATCAGTACCCCGTTCCTGCTTTTTTCCCCATACCCCTTGATCCCCTTCGCCCCTAAGAGTGATCACTGGTCAGCGTGGACTCGGTGGGTAGATGGACCTGTTTCTGCACTCCATCACTCAGTGTAAACTCTAAAGTCTAATTCCCTTTAGGGAGTGGATGTGTAAGTGGGATAACATGGAACACGCGCGATCGATGGTCGATGTCGACTCGGCAGGGCCGAAGGGCCAATTGAAATTCACTGGGATTTGGAAGGATGAGAGGGGATCTTATAGAAACATATAAAATTCCTAAGGATCGGACAGGCTAGATGCAGGAATAATGTTTCTGATGTTGGGGGGAGTCCAGAACCAGGGCCCACACAGTTTAAGAAAAAGGGTAGTCCTGCACCTATTTTCCCCCCCTCCCGGCTCCCCCAACTACAATCAGTCTGAAGAAGGGCACCTATCCATGTTCTCCAGAGATGCTGCCTGACCCGCTGAGTTACTCCAGCACTCTGTGAAACGTCACCTATCCATGTTCTCCACAGATGCCTGCCTGACCCGCTGAGTTACTCCAGCACTCTGTGTCAACCTACAAACCCGCACGTTCTTTGGAGTACGGGAGGAAACCGGAGCACCTGGAGAAAACCCTCGCAGGTCACGGGGAGAACGTGCAGATTCAACATGCGCACACAGACAGCACCCCAGGTCAGGATGGAACCGGGTCTGTGGTGCTGTGAGGCCAGCAGCTCTACCCGCTGCAGCGCTGTGATGCATGCTGCCAACATTATGTTCACTGTGGAAGTTACACGTCACTTTGACTGATGATTGCTGCTCTTTTAGCTCCACCATACAGATTTTTATTTCACCTCTCAAACTATCTCGTAAACAGTGGCAAGACACAAGTGGCGGCACGGTGGCGCAGCGGTAGAGTTGCTGCCTTATCAGCGAATGCAGCACCGGAGACCCAGGTTCCATCCCGACTACGGGCGCCGTCTGTATGGAGTTTGTACGTTCTCCCCGTGACCTGCGTGGGTTTTCTCCGAGATCTTCGGTTTCCTCCCGCACTCCAAAGACGTGCAGGTTTGTAGGTTAATTGACTGGGTAAATGTAAAAATTGTCCTAGTAGTAACAATTAGGACGGTCACGGTGGTGCAGCTGCTGCCTCACAGCGCCGGAGACCCGGGTTCCATCCCAACCACGGGCGCTGCCTGTACGGAGTTTGCACGTTCTCCCCGCAAACCCGTGTGGGTTTTCTCCGGGTGCTCCGGTTTCCCCCCACGCTCCAAAGACGTGCGGGGTTTGTAGGTTAAATGTGTGGGAAGGAACCGCAGATGCTGGTTTAAACCGAAGGTAGACACAAAATGGTGGAGTGACTCAGTGGGACAGGCAGCATCTGTGAAGATAAGGAATGGGTGGCGTTTCGAGTCGAGCCCCTTCTTCAGACTTCTTCAGTTTGAATAAGGGTCTCGACCCGAAACGTCACCCATCCCTTCTCTCCAGAGATGCTGCCTGACCCGCTGAGTTACTCCACCATTTTGTGATACCTCAGGTTTGCAAGTTAATTAGCTAGGCGTGAATGTAAATTGTCCTAGTGTGTGTAGGATGGTGTTAGTGTGCGGGGATCGCTGGGCGGCACGGACCCGGTGGGCCGAAGGGCCTGTTTCCGCGCTGTATCTCTAAATCTAAATCTAAATCTAAAATGCTGGAGTAATTTTGTGTCTATCTTCGATTTAAACCAGCATCTGCAGTTCCTTTCTACACACAAACAGTGCCTGTAATTCCCAGTTCATTTTTTTAGTTTTGTTTAGTTTAGAGATACAGCGCGGAAACAGGCCCTTCGGCCCACCGAGTCCTCACCGCCCAGCGATCCCGCACACTAACACTATCCTACACACACTAGGGACAATTTACATTCACGCCTAGCTAATTAACTTGCAAACCTGAGGTATCACAAAATGGTGGAGTAACTCAGCGGGTCAGCAGCATCTCTGGAGAGAAGGGATGGGTGACGTTTCGGGTCGAGACCCTTATTCAACTGAAAGAAGTCTGAAGAAGGGGATCGGACTCGAAACGCCACCCATTCCTTATCTTCACAGATGCTGCCTGTCCCACTGAGTCACTCCACCATTTTTGTGTCTACCTTCGGTTTAAACCAGCATCTGCGGTTCCTTCCCACACATTTAACCTACAAACCCGCACGTCTTTGGAGCGTGGGGGAAACCGGAGCACCCGGAGAAAACCCACACGGGTTGCGGGGAGAACGTGCAAACTCCGTAAGGCAGCGCCCGTGGTTGGGATGGAACCCGGGTCTCCGGCGCTGTGAGGCAGCAGCTGCACCACCGTGACCGTCCTAATTGTTACACGAAACCCTCCCGGGTAATACCAACACCAAGAAGTGGTGAAAAATATATGAACCTACCCTTGAACAAGGCTACGAGAGACTGCTGGCAGTGCAAATATCCAGGCTGCGTATAAAGCAATTTATTGCTAATTAAAACCTATTAATTAATTGATCATAATAACTAATTGTTAATTGAATAAGCTGGCAACAAGCCTGCTGAGAAGCACAAGGGACTGGTGATGTTGGAGTCTGTGTTCAAATAAAGAATGCAGCTGGAAGAACTCAGTGGGTCAGGCGGTATCTGTCGTTCTGTTGACTTTCGCTGTTGGCACAGCTCATTATCACCGAGCCCACAGCCAACAAACGACCATTGTGGGCTCCACCTTTCCGTGATCGGCGAGACCAAGCGCAGGCTCGGCGATCGTTTCGCTGAACACCTCTGCTCAGTCCGTCTCAACCAACCTGATCTCCCAGTGGCTCAGCACCTCAACTCCCCCTCCCACTCCCACACTGACCTTTCTGTCCTGGGCCTCCTCCATTGTCAGGGTGAGGCCCAGCGCAAATTGGAGGAACAGCACCTCATATTTCGCTTGGGCAGCTCACACCCCAGCGGTATGAACATTGACTTCTCTAACTTCAGATAGCCCCTGCTTTCCCCCTCTCTCTCTCTCCTCTCCCCCTCCCAGTTCTCCCACTAGTCTTCCTGTCTCCAACTACATTCTATCTTTGTCCCGCTCCCTCCCCTGACTCTCAGTCTGAAGAAGGGTCTCGACCCGAAACATCACCAATTCCTCCTCTCCTGAGCCACTGAGTTACTCCAGCTTTTTGTGTCTGCCTGCAGTTCCTCATTTCTCATCTCTCTGCATCTCTGAAAAATGTTTTGTTTCAGGTCTCTAGTGTTTTGTAGAGTGCATGGGAATTAAACAACATCAGTTATCAGGGCACCACGGTGGTGCAGCGGTAGAGTTGTTGCCTCACAGAGCCAGAGACCCGGGTTCGATCCCGACTACGGGTACCGTCTGTACGGAGTTTGCACCTTCTCGCCGTGACCTGCATGGGTTTTTTTCCGAGATCTTCGGTTTCCTCCCACTCTCCAAAGACGCGCAAAAATTGGCTTGCTGTATACGTGTAAATGTTAAATTGTCCCCAGTGTATGTCAGGTAGTGTTAGTGTGCGGGGATCGCTGGTCGGCGCGGACCCGGTGGGCCGAAGGGCCTGTTTCTCTAAACTAGACTAAGATACCATACTAGGATGAAAAGAATCTCATCTAAGGGAATTCTGTTCACTATCCATGTGCGTTGAAGATTTTATAGTACTGTTAATCTTTCAGTACAACCAGCATGTACCAATACGACAGGGAAGTATAAATGAGTATAAGATGCTGGTGAGACTGCATTTATAATATTGTGGTCAGTTCTGGGCACCGTGTTATAGGAAAGATATTGTCAAGCTTTAAAGGGCGCAGAGAAGACTTACGAGGATGTTGCCAGGACTAGAGGGTGTGAGCTACAGGGAGAGTTTGAGCAGGCTGGGTCTCTATTCCATGGAGCGCAGGAGGATGAGGGGAGATCTTATAGAGGTGTACAAAATCATGAGAGGAACAGATCGGGTAGACGCACAGAGTCTCTTGCCCAGAGTAGGGGAATCGAGGGCCAGAGGACATAGGTTCAAGGTGAAGGGGAAAAGATTTAATAGGAATCTGAGGGGTAACTTTTTCACACAAAGGGTGGTGGGTGAATGGAACAAGCTGCCAGAGGAGGTAGGTGAGGCTGGGACTATCGCAAACATTTAAGAAGCAGTTGGACAGGTACATGGATAGGACAGGTTTGGAGGGATATGGACCAAACGCAGGCAAGTGGGACTAGTGTAGCTGGGACATAGTTGGCCGGTGTGGGCAAGTTGGACCATGGGGCCTGTTTCCACACTGTATCTATCACTCTATGACTCTATGGGTACAGAGCTACGAACTGATAGTACTGATTGACTGAGATCTCTTTCAGATCTCCATTGCAAGGCCAAAATCGTAGAGTGATACGTATGCAAGTTCCCTCTGGCTTGCGGCTAATTCGGTCATTTATTAAATTGACTCAAAATTGTAAGCACCCTGCCCTGCCTGCTACACCCAGGAGGATTTGACTTCTGAATAATTCTGCTTCTCTAGTGCACCTTATCAGAATATTATATCTATAAATCATGTGTAATTTTGGAATACACCCTGAGGGGGACCAGTAAGATAAATTGTACATCGTTGTTAATGCCTTGTCCACGGTTCTATGGTGCTTTGTTTGTTACATGTGCAACTGCAGTGAAATTCTTCTTGCGTTTTCCACACACGCGGACACCGCCATTTTGGGTGCCATTGTCCAAAGACCAGAGTAGGGTTGTCAACTGTCCCGTATCAGCCGGGACATCCCGTATTTTGGGCTAAATTGGTTTGTCCCGTACGGGACCGCCCTGGCCCGGACGCTGTAGGCCCGGACGCTGTAGGCCCGGACGCTGTAGGTCCAGACGCTGTAGGTTCGGACGCTGTAGGCCCGGACAGTGTAGGCCCGGATAGTGTAGGCCCGGAAAGTGTAGGCCCGGACAGTGTAGGCCCGGACAGTGTAGGCCTGGACAGTGTAGGTCCGGACAGTGCAGGCCCAGACGCTGTAGGCCCGGATAGTGTAGGCCCGGACAGTGTAGGCCCGGACAGTGTAGGCCCGGACAGTGTAGGCCCGGACAGTGTAGGCCCAGACAGTGTAGGTCCGGACGGTGTAGGCCCGGACGGTGTAGGCCCGGATAGTGTAGGCCCGGACAGTGTAGGCCCGGACGCTGTAGGCCCAGACGCTGTAGATCCAGACAGTATAGGCCTGGACACTGTAGGCCCAGACGCTGTAGGCCCGGACGCTGTAGGCCCGGACACTGTAGATCCAGACAGTGTAGGTCCAGACGCTGTAGGCCCGAACGCTGTAGGCCCAGACAGTGTAGGCCTGGACCCTGTATGCCCGGACACTGTAGGCCCGGAAGCTATAGATCCAGACAGTGTAGGTCCAGACTCTGTAGGCCCGAACGCACACTAGGTCCGGACACTGTAGGTCCGGAGACCCGGGCGCCGCCTAACGGAGGTTGCGTAGCAACCCGCCTCCCGTCCCGGGCGGCCGCCGTTGGTGGAGCGGGAGCACGTGGCCGCTGGTCGGTGTGGACTCGGTGTGCCAATGGACCTGTTTCCACGCTGCGTCTCTAAACTAAACTAAACTAAATATTTGTTTAGATAGTTGGGTGAATTTATATTATGGGGGTGGATTTGCTTGGAAAAAAAAAGAAAACAATTAATAAATTAAGAGAAAGGAAAAGGAAGAGAAAGAAAAAAGAAAAAAAAGGAAAATTTTAGATTATAAAAATAAATAAATAAATAAATAAGTAAATGGATAAATAAATAAATAAATAGACAGATATATAAATAAATACATAAATGAGCTATTAAGAAAAGTGGAAAAAAATCCACTGGGACAATTTTCAGCCCTTCGGCCCATCGGATCCGTGCCAACCAGCCGATCACCCCGTGTGCTAGTTCTATCCCACACACACTAGGGACAATTTACAGCCAATTAACCTATAAACCCGCACGTCTTTGGAGTGTGGGAGGAAACCGGAGATCTCTGTGAAAACCCACGCGGGTCACGGGAAGAACGTACAAACTCCGTACAGGCAGCGCCCGCGGTCGGGATCGAACCCGGGTCTCCGGCGCTGTGAGGCAGCGACTCTACCCGTTGCGCCACCGTGCCGCCCTGTTACGAAGAAAACTGTCTGTGCCAACATGTGCCAGGGCCTATTTAACAAGGCCGCCCAGGGAAAAGTTAACCCAAGAATAGTGGCGCAGCGGTAGAGTTGCTGTCTTACAGCGCTTGCAGCCCTGGAGACCCGGGTTCGATCCCGACTACGGGCGCTGTCTGCACGGAGGTTGTACGCTCTCCCCGTGACCGAGGTCTCTGGTTTCCTCCCACGCTCCAAAGACGTACAGGTATGTAGGTTAATCGGCTTGGTGTAAATGTAAATTAGAAGGATGAGGGGGGATCTTATTGGGGATTAGAGGCAGGAAACATGTTCCCAATGTTGGGGGAGTCCAGAACAAGGGGCCACAGTTTAAGAATAAGGGGTAGGCCATTTAGAACGGAGATGAGGAAGAACTTTTTCAGTCAGAGAGTGGTGAAGGTGTGGAATTCTCTGCCTCAGAAGGCAGTGGAGGCCAGTTCGTTGGATGCTTTCAAGAGAGAGCTGGATAGAGCTCTTAAGGATAGTGGAGTGAGGGGGTATGGGGAGAAGGCAGGAACGGGGTACTGATTGAGAATGATCAGCCATGATCGCATTGAATGGCGGTGCTGGCTCGAAGGGCTGAATGGCCTCCTCCTGCACCTATTGTCTATTGTCTATTGTCCCCAGTGTGTGTAGGATAGTGCTAGTGTGCGGGGATCGCTGGCTGGTGCGGACTCGGTGGGCCGAAGGGCCTGTTTCCGCGCTGTATCTCTAAACTAAACTAGTGGAAACATCCTCTGCACATCCACTCTATCCAGGCCTTTCATCAGCTTTCCTTCCTCGTGGTGAAGCTAATTGATGAAATAAAGACTCGGGATTCAACATTGAGCATTATAAGAAGAATATTTTAATGGAGACCTGAGGATAATTCAGGTGAATGCAAGAAACGGACTTCAAGAAATTGAACAGGAATTAATTTCATTCATTTCCTCTCGGGAAATTCACAATTGGAAAAAAATATCATAAATGTCACATCAAACAATCGCCGTTTTAATCCCCCTTCATAACAAAATGTTTCATTATTTTTATTCTGTGTAAAAACCTGCCACGTTTTTTTTTCAGTACAAAATATGTACAGAGGTTTCTTCTGCATGAAGGCAAAGCAGTGACAATGGTTTAATATGGACCATTGTCGCACCTAAGGCCAATTCACGCTGTTTTTTTGCCCAGAGTGCGATCCATTCAATAGCTTTGTTAGTTTAGTACTGAAAGGGGAAGAGGGAAGAATCGGTGTTTATTGAATATCGGGTGCTAAAGTGTACACCTTCGCTTATCAATAGTGCTGGACCTCGCGTGTCAAGGGTTGCCAACTGTCCCATATTAAATTGGTTTGTCCCGTACGGGACCACCCTGGCCGGGACGCTGTAGGTACAGACGCTGTAGGTTCGGACGCTGTAGGCCCGGACGCTGTAGGTCCAGACAGTGTAGGCCCGGACTCTGTAGGTCCAGACGCTGTAGGTTCGGACGCTGTAGGCCCGGACAGTGTAGGCCCGGACTCTGTAGGTCCAGACGCTGTAGGTTCGGACGCTGTAGGCCCGGACAGTGTAGGCCCGTACAGTGTAGGCCCGGGCAGTGTAGGTCCGGGCGCTGTAGGCGCTGTAGGCCCAGACGCTGTAGGTCCGGAAACTGCAGACCCAGACATTGTAGGCCCAGACATTGTAGGCCCGGGGGGCCGCTGTAGGCCCGGACAGTGTAGGCCCGGACAGTGTAGCCTAACGGAGTATGTTCGGGGAGGGGGGCCAAGTGTGTTCACCGAGCAGAGGTTGCCTAGCAACCCGCCCCCCTCCGGCCCGGGCAGCCACCATTGGTGGAGCGGGAGCAGGTGGCCGCTGGCTGGGTGAGGTCACGTGGGGCGCGGGGCGGTGACGTCGCCTTTTGTCCCTTATTTGGGAGTGAGGAAGTTGTCAACCCTAGGGGTGGGACCGTTGTGAGGGGAGAACAATGGAGCCGGAGGGGGGGGGGGGGGGGAAGTACAATGGACGATGGGGACCTGGCGTGGGGGGACCGCTGTGGGGGAGGGGGGAGAACAAAGCAGGAGCCGCCATACTTTGTACGTTTGTCAGCGCCGTAGGTGGCCACTATATACCTTAGGTATGCAGGCAAAGGATTTCACCGTGCCTTGTTGCGTGTGGCGATACAATATTCCGTCCTGTTCCGTTCTGGGGAGGGGATTGAGAGAGGGGCCTGTGAAGAGGCGAGATCACTCTTGTGAGCTTTCATTTCATTTAGAGATACAGCGTGGAAATATTCCCCCTTGGCCCACCGAGTCCGCAACGACGCCAGAGACCCCGGTTCGATCCTGACCACGGGTGCTGTCTGTACGGAGTTTGTACGTTCTCCCCGTGACCTGCGAGGGTTTTCTCCGGGTGCTCCGGTTTCCTCCCACACTCCAAAGACGTGCGGGCTTGTGGTTAAATGGCTTCAAGAACAGTTGCAAATTGTCCCTAGTGTGTGTCGGGTAGTGATTGTGCGCGGGGATCGCTGGTCGGCGCGGACTCGGTGGGCCGAAGGGCCTGTTTCCACACTGAACCTCTAAACCAAACTAAACTAATTGGCCCAGGTAAATTACCCCTAGTGTGTACGATGTGATACTGGGATAGCATAGAATTAGTATACAGGTGGTCTGCGTGGGTTTGATGGGCTGAAGGGCCTGTTTCATGCTGCATCTCTAGACTAGAGTGAACGAAATGAAACTACACTAAACAAAACTAAACTAACCTAAATTAAACTAAACTAAACAAAACTAATCTAAATTAAATTAAATTAAATTAATCTAAATTAAACTAATCTAAATTAAACTAAGTTAAACTAATAAACTAAACTAAATAAAATTCTACTAAAGTTTTGGTTTTATTGCATCGTAAATATTATTTTAATATTTGAATAAATATCTTTGATTAAAATTTTTAAAACTAAGATGGAGGAACAGCGTGCGTCCGACATCGGTCCGTCCTCCTGAAGCCATTTACAAATAATCGTCATGGGGCTGGGCACGGTGGCGCAGCGGGTAGAACCGCCGCCTCACAGCGCCGGAGACCCGGGTTCGATCCCGACTACCGTCTGTACGGAGCTTGCACGTTTTCCCCGTGACCCGCGTGGGTTTTCTCCAGGCGCTCCGGTTTCCTCCCACGCTCCAAAGACGTGCAGGTTTACAGGTTGAATGGGTTGGTTGGTGTAAATGTAAATTGTCCCAAGGTTTGTGGGTTTAATTGGCCTTCGGTAAAAATTGTAAATTGCCCCTGGTGTGTGTGTGTGTATGTGTGTGTGTGTGTGTGTGTGTGTGTGTGTGTGTGTGTGTGTGTGTGTGTGTGTGTGTGTGTGTGTGTGTGTGTATCTGTGTGTGTGCATCTGTCTGCGTGTGTATCTGTCTGTGTATTTCTGTGTGTCACTATCTAGGTGCCTGTGTCTCAGTCTGTGTGTGTGTGTGTGTGTGTGTGTGTGTGTGTGTGTGTGTATGTGTGACTGTCTGTGTGTGTGTAGGGGGGGGGGGGGGGGACAGTGCGGGGATCGCTGGTCGGCACGGACACGGCGGGCCGAAGGGCCTGTTTCCGCGCTGCATCTCGAAAACCAAACCAAAACGAAACTAAACAGTATTACTGCCCCAGGCAACAGTATAATGGAGGAAGAAAAACATCAGGGACATTAGGAAACCTGGCAGAGACATATCGGTTAATAGTCAAAATCTACTGAACCCCCTTGACATCGTGAAAATAATGAACATTGTGTTATTTATGGTTAATTTAGTGAATCATGGATCACCTGCAGGGGACCAGTGCGATCAAGTCAGCCACACTCGATAACACACAGGACGGAAGCCATGTATAATCCCATCAAATGACATCGAATATTATTCGGCAGTGGTTGTACTTTCTTATCAGGGAGGGTATGCCCAGAAGGACACAGCGCTAAGCTGAGGCTCTGTGCAGGGCGAGGGAGGGAGGGAGGGAGGGAGGGAAGGAGAGAGGGAGGGAGGGAAGGAGGGAGGGAGAGGGAGGGAGGAAGGGAGGGAAGGAGAGTGGGAGGGAGGGAAGGAGGGAGGGAGAGGGAGGGAGGAAGGGAGGGAGGGAGGGAAGGAGAGAGGGAGAGAGGGAAGGAGGGAGGGAGGGAAGGAGAGAGGGAGGGAGGGAAGGAGGGAGGGAGAGGGAGGGAGGAAGGGAGGGAAGGAAGGAGAGAGGGAGGGAGGGAGGGAGAGAGGGAGGGAAGGAGAGAGGGAGGGAGGGAAGGAGAGAGGGAGGGAGGGAAGGAGGGAGGGAGAGGGAGGGAGGAAGGGAGGGAGGGAGGGAAGGAGAGAGGGAGGGAGGGAGGGAGGGAGGGAGGGGAAGCCGTGCCCTGGGGCTCTGGAGGGTGACGGGGTGGTCTTGTGGAGGTTTTGTCAGATCACGAGAGGAATAGAATGGGACATTGCAGAGTCTTTTTACCCGGAACGGGGGGGGGGGGGGGGGGATAAGATGGACGTCCCCGAAACGTCACCCATTCCTTCTCTCCCGAGATGCTGCCTGACCCGCTGAGTTACTCCAGCATTTTGTGCCTACCTTCGATTCAAACCAGCATCTGCAGTTATTTTTCCCTACACATTTTAGAAGGATGAGAGAGGATCTTATTGAAGCGTATAAGATTATTAAGGGGTTGGACAGGTTAGAGGCAGGAAACATGTTCCCAATGTTGGGGGAAGTCCAGAACCAGGGGCCACAGTTTAAGAATAAGGGGTAGGTCGGCCATTTAGAACGGAGATGAGGAAAAACTTTTTCAGTCAGAGAATCTGACTGTAAATCTGTGGAATTCTCTGCCTCAGAAGGCAGTGGAGGCCAATTCACTGGATGCTTTCAAGAGAGAGTTAGATAGAGCTCTTAAGGATAGCGGAGTCAGGGGGTATGGGGAGAAGGCAGGAACGGGGTACTGATTGAGAATGATCAGCTATGATCACATTGAATGGCGGTGCTGGCTCGAAGGGCCGAATGGCCTCCTCCTGCACCTATTGTCTATTTTGCCGCTCACATGGTTATTAAGCTTATTTAAACTCCTAGTGCCTGATCACCCGCAATTCTTCAATTTGTAGAGTACTGGGTAATATATCTTTAAAGGCTGGGACTTCTGTGTTAGTAACCATGCGTGTGTTTCTGCTGTGGTTCTGATTAAGTGTCAGAAACATGTGCTGGGGGGGGGTTTGCTTCATGAAAAATATGACATTCTTGCAACGGCAGCTTAGAGATTGATCAGTTTAGTTTCGTTTAGAGACACAGCGTGGAAACAGGCCCTTCGGCCCATCGAGTCTGCGATCACCCCGTACACTGACACTACCCCATTTTACATTTTTACACCGAGCCAATTAACCTGCAAAGCTGCACGTCTTTGGTGTGTGGGAGGAAAGCGAAGATCTCGGGGAAAACCCACGAAGGTAGAAACAGGTAGACAGCGGCCGTAGTCAGGATGTTACCCGGGTCTCTGGCGCTGTGAGGCAGTAACTCTACCGCTGCGCCACCGTGTGGCCCCGATTATCCTGGATGTAGAGTGCCGGGACTAATACATCTTTAAGGGTGGAATTTCTATTTTAGTATTCTTGTGCGTGTTTCTACCATAATTCTGATTAAGTGTCAGAAACATGTGGGGCGTTTGCTTCATGCAAAAACATGCCGTTTGATTGGGGGCGTTTGATTGGGGGCAACAGCTCAGAGATCGATGGTGTAAATCCAGCCTTGCCTTGCAAGTAAAAATCTACTCCGAGAACTGTTGGATGTATCACACACTATGTCAGATTTCCCCCCCCCCCCCCCCCCCCCCCCCGATAATATTTGCAAGCAGTTATTTTTTGGGGGGTATTTTTCAGGGGTCTTCACTTCCCTTTCCAGATACACAGACGGAGGTGGAGCCCAAGTCATTGGATATTTTTGAAAGCCAAGATCTAAACGTTCTTGATTCGTACGGTTACTGATCGTGGATGATCAGCCACGATCACAATGAATGGCGGTGCTGGTGTTGGCTCGAAGGGCCGAATGGCCTCCTCCTGCACCTGTTTTCTATGTATGGGCGTCAAAGGTTCCGGTTGAGAAGGCAGGCAGGAGCATGGGTGACTTCCTGGGTTTCCTCCATTTCTTCTGTGCATTCACCCTATCTGGTCTTATACCCCTCTATAAGATCACCCCTCATCCTCCTGCGCTCCAAGGAATAGAGTCCCAGCCTGCTCAACCTCTCCCTGCAGCTCAGGCCCTCGAGCCCTGGCAACATCCTCGTGAATCTTCTCTGCGCCCTTTCCAACTGGACATATCATATCATATCATATATATACAGCCGGAAACAGGCCTTTTCGGCCCTCCAAGTCCGTGCCGCCCAGTGATCCCCGTACATTAACTATCCTACACCCACTAGGGGCAATTTTCACATTTACCCAACCAATTAACCTACATGCCTGTACGTCTTTGGAGTGTGGGAGGAAACCGAAGATCTCGGAGAAAACCCACGCAGGTCACGGGGAGAACGTACAAACTCCTTACAGTGCAGCACCCGTAGTCAGGATCGAAGCTGAGTCTCCGGCGCTGCATTCGCTGTAAAGCAGCAACTCTACCGCTGCGCTACCGTGCCGCCCACACCCTCTGGAGCACATGACATTTCGGTTCAGGGCCCTTATTCAGGCTGTGTGTGCGTGCGTGTGTTTGTGTGGATGTGTGTGTGGGTGTGAGTGAGTGTATGGGTGTGTGTGTGTTTGTGTGCATGTGTGCACGGGCAAGTGTGTGTGAGCGCACGTGTGAGTGTTTAAGTGTGTCCATGTGTGTGTTTGTGTGTGTGTGCACATGCGTGTGTGCATCTGTGAGTTAATACGTGTGTATCTGTGTGTGTCTGTGCGTGTGTGTACATGAGTATGTGGGCTTGTGTGTGTGTGCGCTTGTGTTTGTGTGTGTGTGCGTGCCTGTGTGTGTGTGTACGTGTGTGTGTGCGTGCTTGTGTGTGTGTGTACGCTTGTGTGTGTGTTTGCCTGTGTGTGCGTGCCTGTGTGTGTGTTTGTGCATGCCTGTGTGTTTGTGCGTGCGTGTTTGCCTGTGTGCGTGTGCGTGTATCTGCGCACCCACATTTACTGTCCCCCTGCACACCTGAATCACAGCATCAATAAAAGGGCCTGTGATTTCCCGGATCGCCACATATATTATTCTTCCTACTCCCACTTCCAGGAACACTCCCAGCACGGGAAGCTTGATAAATACCTCTGGAAAATCACTGGCAGCAGTGAGGAGAGGGATTAATATCTAACTCTGCTGAGAAGCAACATCTTCCAACTCCCACGGCCCTTTGTACAAGTTGCTTATCCCCATTGCTCGGCCTGTGTGTGAAGTCATGAGAGGAATAGATCGGGTAGACGCACAGAGTCTCTTGCCCAGAGTAGGGGAATCGAGGACCAGAGGACATAGGTTCAAGGTGAAGGGGAAAAGATTTAATAGGAATCTGAGACGTAACTTTTTCCCACAGAGGGTGGTGGGTGTACGGAACGAGCTGCCGGAGGAGGTGGTTGAGGCTGGGACTATCCCAACGTTTAATAAACAGTTAGACAGGTACATGGATAGGACAGATTTGGAGGGATATGGACCAAACGCAGGCAGGTGGGACTAGTGTAGCTGGGACATGTCGGCCGGTGTGGGCAAGTTGGGCCGAAGGGCCTGTTTCCATGCTGTATCACTCTCTGACTCTAACCACATACTCTTGTTAATTAATCCGGGATTTATTTTATATTTTTTCTTTGTGATCTGCATCCCCCTTGTCTCGTTTTCACACCTGGCTCTTCCTTATCTCTGTATCTCCCTCTCCTCTGATTCTTAGTCTGAGGAAGGGTCTCGACCCGAAACGTCGCCCATTCCTTCTCTCCAGAGATGCTGCCTGACCCGCTGAGTTACTCTAGCATTTTGTGTCCGTCTTCGGATTAAACCGGCATCTGCAGTTCTTTCCGACAATATTTCTCCTTGCACTGAATTATTAGTCACCCGACGAGATTCAAGCCTCTCTCTCAGCTTTGATCTGCAAAATTGCCAAGAGAGGCCGTGCTTTTCCCCTGGTTGCCCGTGGCAACGGAGATATGTGCGCACCGCCACGATTTTTCGGGGAATGAATAACCTCCCAGCTTTTTCTTTTCGCTCTGCCTCAGAGACCCCCGGTTCGATCCCGACCACGGGTGCTGCCTGTGCGGAGTTTGCACGCTCTCCCCTATGACCTGCGTGGGTTTTCCGGTTTCCTCCCACACTCCAAGGTTTTGTAGGTTCGTTGGCTTGGGTACAGATTGTGAATCGTCCCTCGTGCGTGTGTGTGTGTGTGCGTGTGGGATAGAACTAGTGCGCGGGGATCGCTGGTCGGCGCGGACACGGTGGGCCGAAGGGCCTGTTTCCGCGCTGTACCTCTAAACTAAACTAAACTAAACTAATCTCTTACTTATGTACCAACCATTTACAGTGTGGGGGATATAATTTTGGGGTTGCAGAAAGGGTCTTGAACCGAAATGTTACCCTTCCATTTGCTCCAGAGATGCTGCCTGACCCGCTGAGTTACTCCAGCATTTTGTGTCGATCTTTGGTGTAAACCAGCATCTGAAGTTCTTTGTTTCTATAAAATACCCCTATCCTGTCAGGTAGCATCTGTAGAGAGATAAGCAAAGTTAACATATCGGATTGAAGCCTGAAAGAATAACTCCGGCTCTACCTCCACAGATGCTGCCTGACCTGTCGAGTGCCTCTCATCGCATTTACTGTTCTTAATTGACAATAGGTGCAGGAGGAGGCCATTCAGCCCTTCGAGCCAGCACCGCCATTCAATGTGATCATGGCTGATCATTCACAATCAGTACCCCGTTCCTGCCTTCTCCCCATACCCCCTGACTCCGCTATCCTTAAGAGCTCTATCCAGCTCTCTCTTGAAAGCATCCAGAGAATTGGCCTCCACTGCCTTCTGAGGCAGAGAATTCCACAGATTTACAACTCTCTGACTGAAAAAGTTTTTCCTCATCTCCGTTCTAAATGGCCTACCCCTTATTCTTAAACTGTGGCCCCTGGTTCTGGACTCCCCCAACATTGGGAACATGTTTCTTGCCTCTCATTTCAGTTTTCCACCATCAACAGTTTGACCCTTTTAGAGGTATTTTGTTCCTTTCATCAGCAGAATGTTTTAAGTCCAAAGAAGGGTCTCGACCCAAAACGTCACCCTTCCTTTTCCTCCACAGATGCTGCCTGACCCGCTGAGTTACTCCAGTGTTTTTCGTCTATCCTCAGAATGCTTTTAAGCATTGAAATTAGTTTGGTTTAGTGCAGAGATACAGTGCAGAGAAACAGGCCCATCGGCCCACCGAGTCCGCGTCGACCAGTGATCCCCGCACACTAACACTAACCTACACGCGCTAGGGACAATTTGATTTTATACCGAGCCAATTAACCTACAAACCTGCACGTCTTTGGAGTGTGGGAGGAAACCGAAGATCTCGGAGAAAACCCACGCAGGCCACGGGGAGAGCGTACAAACTCCGTACAGACGGCGCCCGTAGTCGGGATCGAACCCGAGTCTCTGACGCTGTGAGGCAGCAACTCTACCGCTGCGCCACCGTGTCACCCTTGAATTCCCCGACTTCAAGCACTAGCCCGGATTTGAAAGAGATCCTGGTGAGACCAGGTCTTTGGGAAAGCTAATTCCAGTAAGCAGTTTGTTCTGAAAACCTAAACAGATCTGATCACAAACTATTAATTAATGGCCTTTGAATGATTTTATTACAGAACCTTTAACTAAAAATCCACAGCACAGTGGGAGTTCATTTGGTCCACTCTACCATTTTAATTTATCTGCAGTTACATCTATTTTTAATTTAATTATCTACCTAAACTACTCATTTAACTTCTCAAAGAAAATTGGACGGAAATAAATGCTGTATAGACTTAGTTAATGTAAGTCAATGACCCAAATTATACAAAACTCTCTCTCTCTCTCTCTCCCCTCTCTTTCTTTCTCTCACTCTCTCTCTCTCTCTCATAAGTTCGAGGGGCAGAATTAGGCCATTCGGCCCATCAAGTCTACTCCGCCATTCAATCACGGCTGATCTCTCTCTCCCTCCTAACCCCATTCTCCTGCCTTCTCCCCGTAACCCCTGACACCCGGACTGATCGAGAAGCTATCATTCGCCGATATCCACTGACTTGGCCTCCACAGCCGTCTGTGGCAAAGAATCCCACAGATTCACCACCCTCTGACTGAAGAAATTCCTCCTCATCTCCTTCCTAAAGGAAAGTCCTTTCATTCTGAGGCTGTGGCCTTTGTCATCGTGTCACGGAGTCACACAGGGTGGAAACAGCAGCCCAACTTACCCACACCGACCGACCCGACCCGACATGTCCCATCTACACTAGTCCCACTTGCCAAGAATCTGCGTCTTAACAATATCCACTGACTTGGCCTCCACAGCCGTCTGTGGCAATGAGTTGTTGGCCTCAGGTTAAGGCGTGAACGGGAAATACAGTGACCCTGTATAGTTTAGTTAGGTTCAGTTTAGAGACACACAGCGAGGAAGCAGGCCCTTTGACCCACCGAGTCCGTGCCTGCACACACACACCTGGGAGCATTTACAGAAGTCGTTCAGCTTCTCAAACCCGCACGTCTTTGGAGTGTGGTGAGGGAAACAGGGATTAATATCTAACTCTGCCGAGAAGCAACATCTTCCAACTCCCACGGCCCTTTGCTTATCCCCGTTGCTCGGCCTGTGTGTGAAGTCATGAGAGGAATAGATCGGGTAGACGCACAGAGTCTCTTGCCCAGAGTAGGGGAATCGAGGACCAGGGAACATACTGTAGGTTCAAGGTGAAGGGGAAAAGATTTAATAGTAACTTTTTCCCACAGAGGGTGGTGGGTGTACGGAACGAGCTGCCGGAGGAGGTAGTTGAGGCTGGGACTATCCCAACGTTTAATAAACAGTTAGACAGGTACATGGAGAAAACCCTCGAGGGCCACGGGGAGAACGTGCAAACTCCGCACGGACAGCGCCCGCGTTCGGGATGGAACCCGGGTCTCTGGCGCTGCGCGAGGCAGCAGTTCTACCCGCTGCGCCCTGCACACTCATCTATGTTGTCTCTGCATCTCAGTCCCAGATCGGGGCACCCAAGCAGGGCATTAAACGCCGTGTGCCAAAGGGCAAAGCCCAGTCGGTCCCCGCACACCACCGAGCCTGGGGTGTAGGCCACGACCTACGGCCACACCACTCACAAGGTATAGGAGCAGCATTAGGCCATTCGGCCCATCGAGCCCACTCCGCCATTCGATCCTGGCTGATCTATCTCTGCCTCCTAACCCCATCCTCCTGCCTTCTCCCCGTAATCCCTGACACCCGTTCTAATCAAGAATTTGTCCATCTCCGCCTTACAAATATCCCCTGACTTTGGCCTCCACAGCCCTCTGTGGCAAAGAGTTCCACAGATTCACCACCCTCTGACTAAAGAAGTTCCTCATCATCTCCTTTCTGAAAGAGCGCCCTTTAATTCTGAGGCTGTGCCCTCTGGTTCTAGACTCTCCCACCTGTGGAAACATCCTCTCCACATCCACTATCTACGCCTTTCATTATTCGGTGAGCTTCAATGAGGCCCCCACCCCCCCCTCAACCTTCTAAACTCCATTGAGCTCAGGCCCAGTGCGGTCAAACGCTCATCATTGGAGGACCGTTTACTGAGCCCGGTGGCCTTCCGGTTCCTCGGGGCTGCTACCCGTTCGACCCCCCCCTCCCCACCCCCCACCTGTCCGCCCCCCTCTCACCCCCACCTGTCCCCCCCCCCCCCCACCAGGGGCCGTATACCTGGGACACCCCTCACATCCTGGTCGTTCGAAAGCTAACGGCCGCAGAATAGTGCAGGTGCACCTCGACTTACGATGGGGGTTTACGCTCCGATAAGCCCGTCGTAAATATCGTGAGTTGTAAACGCTGGCCCGGGGAGAGATCAGAATTCCACGCACGGTTTTGAACCGAATGTGCACCTTGCCAAAGTCGGGACATCGCAACTCGAAGCCACCTCCAGTTTAAATTCCATTTGGGATATTTTGGAGGATCGAGAACCGAGAACCTCGAAGCATCGTAAGTGGAGAAGCATCTCTGTGCAGGGAGCCAGCCAGCGAGTGGGGAGGGAGGAGTGGGGAGGGAGGGGCGGGGAGGGAGGGGTAAAAAGAGGGAGGGGTAAAAAGAGGGAGGGGTAAACCTGCCGGCAAACGTCCCCACAGACGTTTCGTTGGCCAACGGGAGGTCATCTGGGAGCGTAATCCTCTGGGATTCCTGTCAGGTTCCTCAGCCTGAGGGCCACGTCCACCGTCTTGACCAGCATGCCGATCATCTGCCTCATCTCGGTGGTGTACGGGTCGTACTCCAGCTTGCGCAGGCCGGAGCGCTTGAAGTTGCCGTCCTTCTGGCTCTCCACGCACAACAGCCGGTCGTCGGACACGGCCAGCCCCAGGGTGGACACCATCTTCTTCAGCTGGTGGAACAGGTTGCGCTTCAGGTCCTCGTAGTGGACCACCAGCACCTCCCGGCCGAACCGCAGCCAGTCCAGCGTGTGCGAGGCCCACCAGGGGGCGTAGTTCCTCACGAACTCCGGCCACTCTGACCAACGAAGGGGAGACACAGAGCGTCAATGTGGAACCACCTCTCCCAAGCCCCCAACCATCCTCCCCCAGTCTCCTCAGCCCCCCAACCCTCTCCCAATCTCCCCCAGCCCCCCCAACCCTCTCCCACCCTCCCCCAAGCCCCCCACCAGCCCCTCAACACTCCCCAGCCCCCCAACCCTTCCCCAGCCCTCCAACCCTTCCCAACCCGCCCCATCCCCCCAACCCGCCCCATCCCCCCAACCCCCTCAGACCCCCCAACCCTCCCCCAGCCCCTCAACCCTCCCCAACACCCCAACCCTCTCCCAACCCCCCCGGCCCCCCTGCAGACTTCCCCAGCCCCCCCAACCCTCCCCAGCCCCCCAACCCTCTCCCACCCTCCCCAGCCCCCCATGCCCCCCTCAGCCCCCTCCAACCCCCTCAACCTCCTCAACACCCCAACCCTCCCCCAACCCCTCAACCCTCCCAAGCCTCCCACCTGCCCCTCAACCCCCCAACCCTCCACCAACCCCCCAACCATCCCCCAAGCCCCCCAACCCTCCCCCAGCCCTTCCAACCCTCCCCGGCCCCCCCAACCCTCCCTAGCCCCCCAAACCCTCAACCCCCCCAACCCCTCAACCCTCCCCAACCCCCCCAGTCCTCCCCCAGCCCCTCCAATCCTTCCCAACCCTCCACAACCCCCCTGCCCCCCAACACTCCCCCAGCCCCCCCAACCCTCCCCTGCCCCAACCCTCTCCCACCCTCCCCTCAGCCCCCTCCCAACCCTCTCCCACCCTCCCCCAAGCCCCCCCTAACACTCCCCAGCCCCCCCAACCCCCCAACCTCCCCCAGCCCCCCCCCAGGGCGGTCAAAGGACCGCCCACTCCCCTGACATTTGTCCGAAGAAGGGTCTCGACCCGAAACGTCACCCATTCCTTCTCTCCAGAGATGCTGCCTGACCTGCTGAGTTACTCCAGCATTTTGTGAAAATACCTTTGATTAAGTCAACACAGTGTTGATTTCCGTCCAATTTTCTTTGAGACGTTAAATGAGTGGTTTAGGTAGACAATTAAATTAAAAATAGATGTAACTGCAGATAAATTTAAATGGTAGAGTGGATCAAATGAACTCCCACTGTGCTGGGAATTTTTAGTTAAAAGTTCTGTAATTAAATCATTCAAAGGCCATTAATTAATAGTTTGTGATCAGATCTGTTTAGGTTTTCAGAACAAACTGCTGAGTGCAATCAGCTTTCCCAAAGGGCTGGTCTCCCCCAGGATCTCTTTCAAATCCGGGCTAGTGCTTGAAGTCGGGGAATTCAAGGGCGGCACGGTGGCGCAGCGGTAGAGTTGCTGTCTCACAGCGTCGGAGACCCGGGTTCCATCCCGACTACGGGCGCTGTCTGTACGGAGTTTGTACGTTCTCCCCGTGGCCTGCGTGGGTTTTCTCCGAGATCTCCGGTTTCCTCCCACACTCCGAAGACGTACAGGTTTGCAGGTTAATTGGCTAGGTGAAATTGTAAATTGTCCCCAGTGTGTGTAGGATAGTGTTAGTGCGCGGGGATCGCTGGTCGGCGCGGACTCGTTGGGCCGAAGGGCCTGTTTCCGTGCTGTATCTCTAAACTACACTAAAGTTCAAAAGTTCATAAGTGATAGGAGCATAATTAGGCCATTCGGCCCATCGAGTCCAATCATCTCGCTGATCTATCTCTCCCTCCTAACCCCATTCTCCGGCCTTCTCCCCGTAATCTCTGACACCCGCACTGATCAAGAATCTATCTATCTCTGCCTTAACAATATCCACTGACTTGGCCTCCACAGCCTTCTGTGGCAAAGAATTCCACAGATTCACCACCCTCTGACTGAAGAAATTCCTCCTCATCTCCTTCCTGAAAGTACGTCCTTTAATTCTGAGGCTGTGCCCTCTGGTCCTAGACTCTCCCACTAGTGGAAACATCCCCTCCTCATTTACGAGGATGTTGCCAGGGCTGGAGGGTGTGAGCTACACGGAGAGGTTGAGCAGGCTGGGTCTCTAACAGATCGGGTAGACGCACAGAGTCTCTTGCCCAGAGTAGGGGAATCGAGGACCAGAAGGCACAGGTTCAAGGTGAAGGGGAAAAGATTTAATAGGAATTTGAGGGGTAACCTTTTCACATGAATGGTGGTGGGTGTGTGGAATGAGCTGCCGGAGGAAGTAGTTGAGGCAACGTTTAAGAAACAATAGACAATAGACAATAGGTGCAGGAGGAGGCCATTCGGCCCTTCGAGCCAGCACCGCCATTCAATGTGATCATGACTGATCATTCTCAATCAGTACCCCGTTCCTGCCTTCTCTCCATACCCCCTGACTCCGCTATCCTTAAGAGCTCTATCTAGCTCTCTCTTGAATGCATTCAGAGAATTGGCCTCCACTGCCTTCTGAGGCAGAGAATTCCACAGATTCACAACTCTCTGACTGAATAAGTCTTTCCTCATCTCCGTTCTAAATAGCCTACCCCTTATTCTTAAACTGTGTGTGGCCCCTGGTTCTGGACTCCCCCAACATTGGGAACATATTTCCTGCCTCTAACGTGTCCAACCCCTTAATAATCTTATACGTTTCGATAAGATCCCCTCTCATCCTACTGGATAGGGTGGGTTTGGAGGGATATGGGCCAAGGGCAGGCAGGCAGGTGGGACTAGTGTAGAGGGGACGTGTTGGCCGGCGTGGGCGAGTTGGGCCTGTTTCCAGGCTGTGTCGCTCCATGACTCTGCCCACTCGATGCAAGCCTTGCGCTGTTGCGTACGGTCGAGTGAGGTGGGGTTGGAGCCAGCGATCCCGCTGTGTCTGCGCTCCTTGCTCTGGGCCTGCTGGCAGCTGCACGTGGCAGATGCCTGATTAAACAGCGGACTCTTGCCAAGCCCTTCCCCGCTGTACCATTGGGAAGGCCGGGGCCATCTCACGGAGCAGCAGATACAGAGCAATTCACCTTGTGTAATCACGGCGCAGAGAGCTTTGCTTTACAACCGCCCTGAGGAGCTCGTAAAACTAATGCCATGGAACGGCGTGACGGCTTTGCAGACAGTTCACTCATGTCAATGTGAACAGCTGGCGTAAAGCAGCTGGAGCTAAAGCACGAAGCAGGGGAGGGCTTCATCAGGACAGCATCGTCGTTGGAGTATATGGACCAAAATATCACTGCCCTTGCTACAGTTTCAATAACAATGAAACACTGCCGAACACTGCCTTTTGCTAATCCAGACCCATTGAGCTGTCCCGTCTCCAGCTCAGGACCGCGCGCTAGAGCAGCTGCCTCACAGGTTCGATCCCGTCCACGGGCGCTGTCTGCGCGGAGTTTGCGCGGAGTTTTCCCCCTGACCCGCGTGGGTTTTCTCCGGGTGCTCCGGTTTCCCCCCACCCCAAAGACGTGCGGGTTTGCCGGTTAATTATTGGCTTGGTACAAATATAAATCGAGAACCAAGGACATAGGTCATAAGGTCATGTGTTAGGAGTAGCATAAGTCCATTCGGCCCATCAAGTCTACTCTGCCATTCAATCGTGGCTGATCTATCTCTCCCTCCCAACCCCATTCTCCTGCCTTCTTCCCGTAGCCTCTGACACCCGGACTAATCAACGTTCAAGGTGAAGGGGAAAAAGATTTAAGTGGAATCTGAGGGGTAACTTTTTCCACGCAAAGGGTGGTGGGTGCGTGGAACGAGCTGCCGGAGGAGGTAGTTGAGGCTGGGACTATCCCAACGTTCAAGAAGCAATTAGACAGGTACATGGGTAGGACAGGTTTGGAGGGATATGGGGCCAAATGCAGGGAGGTGGGACTGGTGTAGATGGGGCATGTGGGCAGGGGTGGGCACGTTGGGCCGAAGGGCCTGTTTCCACACTGTGTGACTCTATGACTACGTGCTTTGCTAAATGCCAGGGTACCACCAGGCACTGGGTGTTAGGAATGCCAGCCTCATTATTAATGGACTTGGTGCCAAAGCAGTAGACCATGTACCATCTGGGGAAAGTTTCTCGCTCGGACGAGGCAAAGGTTAATGCGGGGTAGTGTTTTGGCCTAGTGTACGAGGAACAGCTCCTCATATTCCAGTTTAGTCCAGTTTACTCGATTGTCAAAGATAGACACAAAATGGTGGTATCACAAAATGCTGGAGTAACTCAGCGTGTCAGGCAGCATCTCAGGAGAGAAGGAATGGGTCGAGACGACCCGAAACGTCACCCATTCCTTCCCTCCAGAGATGCTGCCTGACACGCTGAGTTACTCCAGTATTTTGCGATACCTTCGATTTGTACCAGCATCTGCAGTTAATTTCACTACACAAAATTCAGCCGTGGTCTCCAAATTTGAGGAAGGATATTCTTGCTATTGAGGGCCTGCATCGAAGGTTCACCAGGTTAATTCCCGGAATGGCGGGACTGTCGTATGTTGAAATACTGGAGCGACTAGGCTTGTATACACTGGAATTTAGAAGGATGAGAGGAGATCTTATCGAAACGTATAAGATTATTAAGGGGTTGGACACGTTAGAGGCAGGAAACATGTTCCCAATGTTGGGGGAGTCCAGAACCAGGGGCCACAGTTTAAGAATAAGGGGTAGGCCATTTGGAACGGAGATGAGGAAAAATTTTTTCAGTCAGAGAGTTGTGAATCTGTGGAATTCTCTGCCTCAGAAGGCAGTGGAGGCCAATTCTCTGGATGCTTTCAAGAGAGAGCTAGATAGAGCTCTTAAGGATAGCGGAGTCAGGGGGCATGGGGAGAAGGCAGGAACGGGGTACTGATTGAGAATGATCAGCCATGATCACATTGAATGGTGGTGCTGGCTCGAAGGGCCGAATGGCCTCCTCCTGCACCTATTGTCTATTGTCTATTGTCTAAAGCGCTGGAGTCACTCCGCGGGACAGGCAGCATCTCTGGAGAGACTCTCCTTGATCGGACTTTGCTGGCTTTACCTTGCGCTAAATGTTATTCCCTTATCGTGCAACCTGTACACTGCAAACGGCTCGATTGTAATCGTGTATCGTCTTTCCGTTGACTGGATGGCGCGCTTTTCACTGTACCTCGGTACGCGCCACAATAAACTCTAAACTCGGCAGGGAACCAAGGGGTCTGGGGGAGAGAGCAGGAGCGGGGCACTGATTCTGGATGATCAGCCGCGATCGTATTGAATGGCGCTGGCTGGAAGGGCCGAATGGCCGACTCCCGCACCTATTTCCTATGTTTAACTTCACAACCCTTTCGGTTTATGTTTGTTTTCAACAGTAGAGGAGTTGGGGGGGGGGGGGGGGGGTGGGTGGGGGGTAGGGGGGTGGGGAAAGTTGGGGCACTGTGGAGTTTTGTATGACCAAGGGAACGACCTTTAAATGGCGGTCCACACATCAGCTAGACTGGCACAGCTCGTTGGGGAAAGCCCGGCGAGACTCGCTGTTGACACGACGCGTTTCTCAGCGTAACGCAAAGGTCAGGGTGGTTAAAGCAGGAAGGGGCTTTATCTTCAGTAGCATCTCCGGTCCAGGAAAGTCTCCCAAGGTGTTTTTGCAGAAACAACAATAAGTTCGGCAGCGGTGGCGCAGCGGTAGAATCGCTGCCTCACGGCGCCAGAGTTCCAGTTCCGAGCCCCCGACCACGGGTGATTCCTGGTCCCTGGTCCTCCAAAATATTCCAAAAGGAATTGAAAACTGGAGGTGGCGGAGTATGGACTTACACAAGAAGGGCTTCTTGGAGAAGAGGAGCTGCCTTAAATGTTGTTGCGTCTGGTTGGGTAACTGCAGTCGGGTGAAGACTATTACGTAGAAACATCGAAAATAGGTGCAGGAGTAGGCCATTCGGCCCTTCGAGCCTGCACCGCCATTCAATATGATCATGGCTGATCATCCAACTCAGTATCCTGTACCTGCATTCTCTCCATACCCCCTGATCCCTTTAGCCACAAGGGCCACATCTAACTACCTCTTAAATATAGCCAATGAACTGGCCTCAATTCCATGCTTTAATTGTGCAAGGGAAGAATTAATTGTTACACACATCTGTCTTGATAGCTGGTTGCTTGTCTGTACGGAGTTTGTACGTTCTCCCCGTGACCCGCGTGGGTTTTCTCTGGGTGCTCATGTCCCCCCCCCCCCCCCCCCCCCCCCCACACACATACTTTCATGTTCATAAGGGTTAGGAGAAGGGGAAAAAAGTTTAAAGAGGAATCTGAGGGGTAACTTTTTCACACAAAAAGATGGAATGAGTGATCATTCTCAATCAGTACCCCGTTCCTGCCTTCTCCCCATACCCTCTGACTCCGCTATCCTTAAGAGCTCCATCCAGCTCTCTCTTGAATGCATTCAGAGAATTGGCCTCCACTGCCTTCTGAGGCAGAGAATTCCACAGACTCACAACTCTCTGACTGAAAAAGGTTTTTCCTCATCTCAGTTCTAAATGGCCTACCCCTTATTCTTAAACTGTGGCTCCTTGTTCTGGACTCCCCCAACATCGGGAACATGTTTCCTGCCTCTAACGTGTCCAACCCCTTAATAATCTTATACGTTTCTTATACAATCTGGTCGGCGCGGGCTCGACGGGCTGAAGGGCCTGTTTCCGCGCTGTATCTCCGAAACTAAACCTCCTACTTGAGGGGGCCTTTGTTAGCAGCAGCCTAGCAAAGGTCTTCCCGTTACATCTGACTCCTGTGTACTACTTCCTAACCCGACACGACAAATGCATTTTCCGCGGTAAACAGGTATGGAGAACCAACAGTAACATTTCTGACCTCTGGCACAGTGGGAGAGATTGCAGTAAGTTATATATCGCAGAGAAAAGTGGAGGCTTTATTCCTGTGCCAAATTTCTCTGGAGATTGGAAATGTCTGCAGTTGTACAGGGCCCTAGTGAGGCCGCACCTGGAGTACTGTGTGCAGTTTTGGTCTCCAAATTTGAGGAAGGATATTCTTGCTATTGAGGGCAGGTTTACTAGGTTGATTCCCGGAATGGCGGGACTGTCATATGTTGAAAGACTGGAGCGACTAGGCTTGTATACACTGGAATTTAGAAGGATGAGAGGGGATCTTATCGAAACGTGTAAGATTATTAAGGGGTTGGACACGTTAGAGGCAGGAAACATGTTCTCAATGTTGGGGGAGTCCAGAACCAGGGGCCACAGTTTGAGAATAAGGGGTAGGCCATTTAGAACTGAGATGAGGAAAAACTTTTTCAGTCAGAGAGTTGTGAATCTGTGGAATTCTCTGCCTCGGAGGGCAGTGGAGGCCGATTCTCTGAATGCATTCAAGAGAGAGCTAGATAGAGCTCTTGAGGATAGCGGAGTCAGGGGGTATGGGGAGAAGGCAGGAACGGGGTACTGATTGAGAATGATCAGCCATGATCACATTGAATGGCGGTGCTGGCTCGAAGGGCCGAATGGCCTCCTCCTGCACCTATTGTCTGTTGACTTTGTTATTTTTCTGCCGCAGGTAATTATATTTCCCACAGAGTTCTCATTTCCAGCAGACGGGGGGTGGGGAAGTCGTGGTGGTGGGGCGGTGGTGCAGCGAGTAAAGTCTCTGCCTCACAGCGCCGTGGACACGGGTTCCATCCCGACCGCGACTGCTTGCCCGTGCGGCGTTTGCACCTTCTCCCCGTCACCCTGCGTGGGTTTTATCCCGCGCTCCGGAGACGGATGTACAGGTTTCCAGGTTAATTCGCTTCAGCGCGTTGGGCGGCCACGGTGGCGCGGCGGTAGAGTCGCTGCCTTACAGCGTGGACACGGGTTCCACGCTCGCGGTGCCGGAGACCCGGGTTCCACCCCGACCACGGGTGCTATTTAGATATTTGATTTTTTAAAGATTTTTTTTTAGATTTTGAGATACAGCGCGGAAACAGGCTCTTCGGCCCACCGATTCCGCGCCGACCAGCGATCCCCGCACACTAACACTATCCTACACACACTAGGGATAATTTTTAAAAACATTTACCCAGTCAATTAACCTACAAACCTGCACGTCTTTGGAGTGTGGGAGGTAACCGAAGATCTCAGGAGAAAACCCACGCAGGTCACGGGGAGAACGTACAAACTCCGTACAGACAGCGCCCGTAGTCGGGATGGAACCTGGGTCTCTGGCGCTGTGAGGCAGCAACTCTACCGCTGTGCCACCGTGCCGCCCGACTTGGATCGCCAAGGTACAGAGCAGGAGGCAGTGATTTTGCCGTTCATTATGGTGGGGGGTTAGGGGTTGGGAGCTTGTGGATTATCCATAAGAGCTTCCAGCACGCGATCCAGGCCTACAAATGTCAACGTTGTCCCGTTATAATTACTGTAGCTGTCTGTGCCACAAGTCTCTCACATCATTAACCCAAGCAACACCTGAATCAAACAGGGTATAAAATATTACAATCAAGCCGCACTTCACAGCTCTAAAGAATTACTGAACCACTCCACACCACATCTGTTCGGTAGCTTTCTTGGCATCTTTGCAAGGATAAGAATGTCAAAAGGGAACAATATAGAGGCTTAAGAAGGCCTTTTGGTAATTACATTAGTGGCTGCCACATTATATTCGTGAACACTATGAATGTGATTATGGGCATGGTGGCGCGGCGGTAGAGTTGCTGCCTCACGGCGCCAGGGACCCGGGTTCGATCCCGACTGTCTGTACAGAGTTTGTACGTTCTCCCCGTGAGCTGCGTGGGTTTTCTCCGTGATCTCTGGTTTCCTCCCGCACTCCAAAGGCGTGCAGGCTTGCAGGCTGATTGTTTAGTTTAGTTTAGAGATACAGCGCGGAAACAGGCCCTATCGGCCCACCGGGTCCGCGCCGCCCAGCGATCCCCGCACACTAACACTATCCTACACCCACTAGGGACAATTTTTACATTTATACCAAGCCAATTATTCTAAGCCAATTGTACCCCTTGTTCTTAAACTGTGGCCCCTGGTTCTGGACTCCCCCAACATTGGGAACATGTTTCCTGCCTCTAACGTGTCCAACCCCTTAATAATCTTATATGTTTCAATAGGATCCCCTCTCATCCTTCTAAATTCCAGTGTATACAAGCCTAGTCCCTCCAGCACTTTGTGATTGCAGCACCTGCAATTCCTCTTATCGTTATTTTTTAGTTTAGTTTAGAGATACAGCGCGGATACTACCCTAACCCTTCGGCCCACCGCGTCCGCGCCGACCAGCGATCCCCGCGCACTAACACCATCCCACACACACTAGGGACGATTTACATTTACACCGAGCCTGCAAACCTGCACGCCTTTGGAGCGCAGGAGGAAACCGAAGATCTCGGAGAAAACCCACGCAGGTCACGGGGGAGAAGGTACAAACTCCGTACAGACGGCGCCCGTGATCGGGATGGAACCCGGGTCTCCGGCGCTGTGAGGCAGCAGCTCTACCCGCTGCCCGGTGTCGATCTTACGTAAGTCTGGATTGAACACCCCTCGGGGCCCAGCCTCAGCGAGGGACAGCTGTCAGGGGTTTTTCCGCCTCAAAGACGAGATTTCATCAACGCACACGCAGCGGTCGGCTTATAATCATCTTCCTCGGGGTCTGTGTGAGACCCTCGACTGAGCGACAGCTTCAAGCGTCTGTGTGACGTTTTAAAACCCTTCACTTGATAGAGTGGCGAGACAGATGGCAGAAGATGAAGCCACGATCTGGCCTCACAGGTCCTGTCACCACCATCTCACGGTGATTCGAGGAAGATGAATGTTTTTTTGTTTGTGTGGTGACGCACACCATTCTGAGACCAAACCGACGTGCCCGCAAGAATGAGGGGAAGCGGTTCGCCTTTGAAACACAGACAATAGGTGCAGGAGGAGTCCATTCGGCCCTTCGAGCCAGCACCGCCAATCAACGTGATTTTTAAAATTTAGATTTAGATTTAGAGATACAGCGCGGAAACAGGCCCTTCGGCCCAGCGAGTCCGCGCCGCCCAGCGATCCCCGCACACTAACTATCCTACACACACTAGCGACAATTTTTACATTTACCCAGTCAATTAACCTACATACCTCTACGTCTTTGGCTGATCATCCAGAATCAGTGCCCCGTTCCTGCTTTCTCCCCCACATCCCTTGATTCCGTTAGCCCCCAAGAGCTAAATCTAACTCTCTCTTGAAAACATCCAGTGAATCGGCCTCCACTGCCTTCTGTGGCAGAGAATTCCACAGATTCACAACTCTCTGGGTGGAATTTTTTTTTTCCTCATCTCAGTCCTAAATGGCCTACACCTTATTCTTAATCTGTGACCCCCTGGTTCTGGACTCCCCCAACATTGGGAACATTCGGCCCTTTGAGCCAGCACCGCCATTCCATATGATCATGGCTGGCCATCCAGACCCCTCATTCCTTCTCCCCTGAGATGCTGCCTGACCCGCTGAGTTACTCCAGCATTGTGTGCCTACCCAGGAATGAGTGGGTTAACCTATGATGAGCGTTTGTCGGCACTGGGCCTGTACTCGCTGGAGTTTAGAAGGATGAGAGGGGAACTCATTGAAACTTACTGAATTGTGAAAGGCCTGGATAGAGTGGATGTGGAGAGGATGTTTCCACTAGTGGGAGAGTCTAGGACCAGAGGGCACAGCCTCCGAATAAAGGATGTGCAGTACCTTTACAAAGGAGATGAGGAGGAATTTCTTTAGTCAGAGGGTGGTGAATCTGTGGGATTCTTTGCCACAGAAGGCTGTGGAGGCCAAGTCAGTGGATATTTTTAAGGCAGAGATAGATAGATTCTTGATCAGTGCGGGTGTCAGGGGTTACGGGGAGAAGGCCGGAGAATGGGGTTAGGAGGGAGAGATAGATCAGCCATGGTTGAATGACACAGTTGAATTGAAGGGCTGAATGGCCTGATTCCACTCCTATAACTCATGAACTTATGAGCAGAGTGCTGGAGTAACTCAGCGGGTCAGGCAGCATCTGTGGAGAACACGGACAGGTGACGTTTCACAGAGTGCTGGAGTAACTCAGCGGGTCAGGCAGCATCTGTGGAGAACATGGATAGGTGACGTTTCACAGAGTGCTGGAGTAACTCAGCAGGTCAGGCAGCATCTGTGGAGAACACGGACAGGTGACGTTTCACAGAGTGCTGGAGTAACTCAGCGGGTCAGGCAGCATCTCTGGAGAACACGGATAGGTGACATTTTGGGTTGGGACCCTTCTTCAGACTGATTGTAGACAGTGGGGAGAAAGCTGAAAGAGAGATGGCAAGTGATATCTCTGATTTCATCTCTGGAAGGAAACCGGGGCACCTGGTGGAAACCCGCGTGGTCACTGGGAGAACGTGCAAACTCCACGTGGACAGTTGCCGAGGTGAGGATGGATCCCGGGTCTCTGGCGCCGTGAGGGAGCGGCTCTACCCGCTGCGCCACTGTTTTGCCGCGGTTTATTGAATTTTTATTTGTGATTATTCTATATTTTATCTGTGTGGATTGTGTTTACAGCCCTAATTAGCTACTGCGAGTAAGAATTTAATTGGTGCACATAGCAATTAAATACTCTTGACTTGAAATAGAACACAATTTTTAACAAATAGAAACAAGGAACCGAGTTGCACACAAAGGTGGCCCAGCGGTAGAGTTGCCGCCTTACAGCGAATGCAGCGCCGGAGACCCGGGTTCCATCCCGACTACAGGCGCCGTCTGTACGGAGTTTGTACGTTCTCCCAGTGACTAGGCTTTTAAACACTGGAATTTAGAAGGATGAGAGGGGATCTTATCGAAACATATAAGATTATTAAGGGGATGGACAAGTTAGAGGCAGGAAACATGTTCCCAATGTTGGGGGAGTCCAGAACAAGGGGCCACAGTTTAAGAATAAGGGGTCGGCCATTTAGAACGGAGATGAGGAAAAACTTTTTCAGTCAGAGAGTTGTGAATCTGTGGAATTCTCTGCCTCAGAAGGCAGTGGAGGCCAATTAGACAATAGACAATAGACAATAGGTGCAGGAGGAGGCCATTCAGCCCTTCGAGCCAGCACCGCCATTCAATGCGATCATGGCTGATCACTCTCAATCAGTACCCCGTTCCTGCCTTCTCCCCATACCCCCTCACTCCGCTATCCTTGAGCTCTATCCAGCTCTCTCTTGAAAGCATCCAACGAACTGCCCTCCACTGCCTTCTGAGGCAGAGAATTCCACACCTTCACCACTCTCTGACTGAAAAAGTTCTTCCTCATCTCCGTTCTAAATTCTCTGAATGCATTCAAGAGAGAGCTAGATAGAGCTCTTAAGGATAGCGGAGTCAGGGGGTATGGGGAGAAGGCAGGAACGGGGTACTGATTGAGAATGATCAGCCATGATCACATTGAATGGCGGTGCTGGCTCGAAGGGCCGAATGGCCTACTGCACCTATTGTCTATTGTCTATTGTCTTGAATGCATTCAGAGAATTGGCCTCCACTGCCTTCTGAGGCGGAGAGCTTCCACACATTTACAACTCTCTGACTGAAAAAGTTTTTCCTCATCTCCGTTCTAAATGGCCGACCCCTTATTCTTAAACTGTGGCCCCTAGATCTGGACTCCCCCAACATTGGGAACGTGTTCCCTGCCTCTAACGTGTCCAACCCCTTTAATAATCCTATATGTCTCAGTAAGTTTTCTTGCGGGAAGCAACAGGCCGTGTGGTCCTTACCTCTCCCCTTCCAGTGGGCTTCTGAGGCGAAGCCGATGTGGCCGCCATATTTGCGGTTAAACTCGGCCATCAGGGCTTTGTAGGGGTTGCGGATGAGCAAGATGGCGGCGTCGAACGACTCGATCTCCTTCTTGCCGCTCTCGTGGGTCTTGATGCAGATCAGGCGGCCGCTCCGCCAGTGGTCCCGCTCCCCCTTGAAGCCTGCGGAAGGGGGAACAAAGGGGAGATCAGCATGGCACCCTCAGCAGCCGATCGCGACGATTCACCGGTCAGGGGGGGATCAAGGCAGGAGAACGGGGCAGGGAGGAGATTCACTGGTCAATGGACAATAGACAATAGACAATAGACAATAGGTGCAGGAGGAGGCCATTCGGCCCTTCGAGCCAGCACCACCATTCAATGTGATCATGGCTGATCATTCTCAATCAGTACCCCGTTCCTGCCTTCTCCCCATACCCCCTGACTCCACTATCCTTAAGAGCTCTATCTAGCTCTCTCTTGAATGCATTCAGAGAATTGGCCTCCACTGCCTTCTGAGGCAGAGAATTCCACAGATTCACAACTCTCTGACTGAAAAAGTTTTTCCTCATCTCAGTTCTAAATGGCCCACCCCTTATTCTTAAACTGTTTGGCCCCTTGTTCTGGACTCCCCCAACATTGGGAACATGTTTCCTGCCTCTAACGTGTCCAACCCCTTAATAATCTTATACGTTTCGATAACATCTCCTCTCATCTAAACGTTTCGATAAGATCTCCTCTCAAGGGGGGACAAGGCAGGAGGACATAGGGGGGGGGGAGGGAGAGAATTCTTTGCCGCGGAAGGCCTTGGGGGCCAAGTCAGCGGATATATTTGAAGGCCGAGATAGGAGCAGATTCTTGATCAGTGCGGGTGTCAGGGGTTACGGGGAGAAGGCAGGAGAATGGGGTTAGGAGGGAGAGATAGATCAGCTACGATTGAATGGCGGAGTAGACTTGATGGGCCGAATGGCCTCATTCTGCTCCTATCACCTATGACCGTGTGGCCTTATGGTTCGATGGTTCAATCATTTTAGTTTAGTTTAGTTTAGTTTACGGTCACAGGCCCTTCGGCCCATCGAGTCCGCAGCAACCAGCGATCCCCGCACACTAACACTATCTTACACTCGGGAAGATTGTTTACATTTATACCAAGCCAATTAACCTGAAACGTGCGCGTCTTTGGAGTGTGGGAGGAAACCGAAGATCACGGAGAAAACCCAGGCAGGTCACGGGGGAGAACGTACAAACTCCGTACAGACAAGGACCCATAGTCGGGATGGAACCCGGGTCTCCGGCGCTGCATTCGCTGTGAGGCAGCAACTCTACCGCTGCGCCACCATGACCGCCCACGGTGGGGCAGGGTAGGGTTGAGGCTGGGACTATCCAGAGGGGATCTTATCGAAACGTATAAGATTATTACGGGGTTGGACACGTTAGAGGCAGGAAACATGTTCCCAATGTTGGGGGAGTTCAGAACCAGGGGCCACAGTTTAAGAATAAGGGGTAGGCCATTTAGAACGGAGATGAGGAAAAACTTTTTCAGTCAGAGAGTTGTGAATCTGTGGAATTCTCTGCCTCAGAAGGCAGTGGAGGCCAAGTCTCTGAATGCATTCAAGAGAGAGCTAGATAGAGCTCTTAAGGATAGCGGAGTGAGGGGGTATGGGGAGAAAGCAGGAACGGGGTACTGATTGAGAATGATCAGCCATGATCACATTGAATGGCGGTGCTGGCTCGAAGGGCCGAATGGCCTACTCCTGCACCCATTGTCTATTTTCTATTGTCTATCCCAACGTTTAAGAAACAGTTGGACCGGCACATGGATTGGGACAGGTTTGGAGGGGAAATGGGCCAAACGCGGGCAGGTGGGGCGAATGTCTTGGCAGCTGATGTCTTTGCCACCGGTAAACGACCGAGGATAAACAACAACTATTAAAGGGGGACTGGAATATCTCGGCAACAACGATAAATGGTGTTGCGCACTGCAACTAATTGGATATTACTGAAATTTGTTTAAGAAAGCTTTCTGTCGGGTTGCGTAGTGTTTGCATGAGTAATTTTGACTGCTTCTGAAAAGTGAAAAATTCCTCGGCTTAAATGTGATAATGAGGGGATAAATTCCAACAGTCTAAGCAATTATCTTCCAGGGGTAGGCAGCTTTGCCATCGTTAAGTATATAAGCTGCTGAATTTTCATGAATAAACTCCGGCAATAAATTGTCAGGGCACATCATTGATCGCTCCCAGCAATTGGCTTCCCAGCACATCAGCCGCCATCACTGGGACTAAGGTGCCCCACACGAACAAAACTGGCATGGTGGCGCAGCGCCGGAGACCCGGGTTCGATCCCGAATACGGGCGCTGTCTGTACGGGGTTTGTACGTTCTCCCCATGACCTGCGTGGGTTTTCTCCGAGATCTTCGGTTTACCCCCACGCTCCAAAGACGTGCAGGTTTTGTAGGTTGATCGGCTTCGGTAAAATTGTAAATACTCCCTGTTGTATGTTGGATAGTGTTTGTGTGTGGGGACCGCTGGTCGGCCCGGACTCGGTGGGCCGAAGGGCCTGTTTCCGCACTGAAACTCTAAACTAAACTATTTCACAAAATGCTGGAGTAACTCAGCGGGTCAGGCAGCATCTCAGGAGAGAGGGAACGGGTGACGTTTCGGGTCGAGACCCTTCTTCAGACTGATGTTAGGGGGGGCGAGACAAAGGAAGGATGTCGACAAAATGGAAAGGGTACAGAGGAGATTTACTAGAATGTTGCCTGGGTTTCAGCACTTAGGCTACAGAGAGAGGTTGAACAGGTTGGGTCTTTATTCTTTGGAGCGTAGAAGGTTGAGGGGGGACTTGATAGAGGTTTTTTAAATTTTGAGAGGGACGGACAGAGTTGACGTGGGTAGGCTTTTCCCTTTGAGAGTGGGGAAGATTCCAACAAGGGGACATAGCTTCAGAATTGAGGGACAAAAGTTTAGGGGTAACATGAGGGGTAACTTCTTTACTCAGAGGGTTGTGGCTGTATGGAATGGGCTTCCGGTGGAAGTGGTGGAGGCTGGCTCGATTTTATTATTTAAGAGTAAATTGGATAGGTATATGGATAGGAGGGGATTGGAGGGTTATGGTCTGAGTGCAGGTAGATGAGACTAGGTCAGGGAGAATGGTCGGCGTGGACTGGTAGGGCCGGACAGGCCTGTTTCCATGCTGTAGTTGTTATATGGTTATATGGTTATATGGAAAGATATCAACTAAACTAAACTGCAGATGCTGGTTGATACACAAAAAAGGTACAAAGTGCTGGAGTAACTCAACGGGTCAGGCAGCATCTAGATTTGGCACCATTTTCAAGTCCCAGCTGTTGTAAGTGCAGGGTTCTTGACCTGACTGTGAAGGCCCCGTTGTCATGGCGACGTTGCAGGGCCGGCCTCCACCGCTGTAGGCTGTGTCTGCACTGGTGCGGCACGGTGGCGCAGCGGGTAGAGCTGCCGTCTCACAGCGCCAGATACCCGGGTTCGATCCTGACAACGGGCGCTGTCTGTACGGAGTTTGCACGTTCTCCCCGTGACCTGCGAGGGTTTTCTCCGGATGCTCCGGGTGCTCCCACGCTCCAAAGACGCGCAGGTTTGTAGGTTAATTGGCTTCAAGAACAGTTGCAAATTGTCCCTAGTGTGTGTAGGGTAGTGATTGTGCGCGGGGATCGCTGGTCGGCGCGGACTCGGTGGGCCGAAGGGCCTGTTCCCACACTGAACCTCTAAACCAAACTAAACTAATTGGCCCAGGTAAATTACCCCTAGTGTGTACGATGTGAAACCGGGATAGCATAGAATTAGTATACAGGTGGTCGGCGTGGGTTTGATGGGCTGAAGGGCCTGTTTCATGCTGCATCTCTAGACTAGAGTGAACGAAATGAAACTACACTAAACAAAACTAAACTAACCTAAATTAAACTAAATTAAACTAAACTAATCTAAATTAAACTAAATTCTCCCCGTGACCCTCGTGGGTTTCGTCTGGGCGCTCCGGTTTCCTCCCACGCTCCAAAGACGTGTGGGTTTGTAGGTTAATTGGCCCTCCGTACATTGCCCCCTAGTGTGCAGGGAGCGGATGAGAAACTGCGATAAAGTACAACTGGCGTGCGCGGCGATCGATGGTCGGCACGGACTGGGTGGGCCGAAGGGCCTGTCGCCACGCTCTACCTCTAAACTAAAGTAAACTAAGCAAAACTACGGATAGACGCAAAATGCCGGAGTAACTCAGCAGGTCAGGCAGCATCTCTGGAGAGAAGGAATGGGTGACGTTTCAGGTCGAGACCCTTCTTCAGACGGAAATGTTTGTCGAGGGATTGAGACAGAATCCTGCGCATTACACTGTCAGTACACTGACTTTAGTCAGAGGTGGCGGCACGGTGGCGCAGTGGTAGAGTTGCTGCCTTACAGCGAATGCAGCGTCGGAGACTCAGGTTCGATCCTGACTACGGGCGCCGTCTGTACGGAGTTTGTACGTTCTCCCCGTGACTTGCGTGCGTTTTCTCCGAGATCTTCGGTTTCCTCCCACACTCCAAAGACGTACAGGTATGTAGATTAATTGACTGGGTAAATGTAAAAATTGTCCCTAGTGTGTGTAGAATAATGTGCGGGGATCACTGGGCGGCGTGGACTCGGTGGGCCGAAGGGCCTGTTTCCGTGCTGTATCTCTAAATGAAAAAAAAAATGAAAAGGGCAGTGAATCTGTGGGATTCATTGCCACAGAAGAAGACTGTGGAGGCCAAGTCAGTGGATATTTTTAAGGCAGAGATGACGAAGGGTCTCGACCCGAAACGTCACCCATTCCTTCTCTCCAGAGATGCTGCCTGTCCCGCTGAGTTACTCCAGCATTTTAAACCAGCGTCTGCAGTTCCTTCCTACACATTCATCGGCAGGTTCTTGACCTTTCCTATCCAGGTACCTGTTCGAATAACACTGGGGGTAATTGTACAGAGACCAATTAACATACAAACACGTAAACATTTAAGTTCCTTGGAACCATCATCTCCAGGGACCTTAAATGGGTGGCCACCATCGACTCCACAGTCAAAAAGGCCCAACAGAGGATGTACTTCCTGCAGCAACTGAGGAAACACAATCTGCCACAGGCAATGATGGTCCAATTCTATACTGCTATCATTGAGTCCGTCCTCACCTTCTCCATCGTGGTCTGGTTTGGCTCAGCCACCAAGCACGACATCCGGAGGCTGCAAGGGATCGTTCGCACAGCTGAGAAGGTTGTTGGCTGCAACCTTCCCCCCCCATTGACGAACTGTACACTGCAAGGGCCAGGAAGCGAGCGGGCAAGATCATCTCTGACCCCTCTCACCCTGGCCACAAACTCTTCGAAGCACTTCCCTCTGGAAGGCGACTCCGGACTGTCAAAGCAGCCACAGCCGGACATAAAAGCAGCTTTTGTCCACGAGTGGTAGCTCTACTCAACAACCAAAGTCTGTGGTCTCTTTGTTGCTCTGGTTTATTTTCACCCACATGTTTAGACTATAATGTTGTATCCTTATTGTTTTGATGTGGTTATGCTTTATTCTTCATTGTTAACTGTGTGTTTGTGTTGTCATTTGTGAGCGGGGCACCAAGGCACATTCCTTGTATCTGCCTATACTTGGCCAATAGACTTATTCATTCAAGTCTTTGGGACGTGGGAGGAATATGGGAGAAGGCGGGAGAATGGGGTTCGGAGGAAGAGATAGATCAGCCATGATTGAATGGAGGAGTAGACCTGAAGGGCCGAGTGGCCCAATTCTGCTCCTATCTTTTTTTGAACTTAGGAAAGGCAGAGGTAGACTGATTCTTGATTAGTACGGTTGTCAGGGGTTACGGGTAGAAGGCAGGAGAATGGGGGGTTGGGAGGGAGAGATAGATCAGCCATGATTGAATGGCAGAGTAGACTTGATGGGCCGAATGGCCTAATTCTGCTCCTATCACTTGTGACCTTATGACTGTGCCTTTGGTACACCTGACAGTAAAAGGACCATTGGGCAATAGCGATATCGAGCCAACATCTGCAGAAACCATCTGCTGCGAAGTTGATGGAGTGATTTACACCATCAACACTTCACCAGGACTATTTCCTTATCTCCTGATGAATTAGAGCAGAGCCTGGTTTAGTTATTAATGAAGCTCAGCTGAAAAGAGCCTTTTATGTAGGCGCGATTGTGCCGCTCAATAAATAACCACGGACCACTTGACAGGCGATAAACCACAGCCACTTAACCTGTAAATTATACCTATTTGCATTGAAATACGATAATTATGAGGCAGCTGGCTCTCTCTCTCTCTCTCTCTCTCACACACGCACACACGCTCCCAGACACACACACGCACACACACGCACAAACACGCATGCACACACACACACACGCACGCACGCACGCACACACACACACACACACATATATACACGGACAAACACACACAAACACATATGCACACACACACACGCGCGCACACACAAACACATATACAGAAACACACGCACACAAATACGTATACACACACACGCTCGCACACGCATACACGCACACACGCACACACGCGCACACGCACACACGCGCACACACGCACAGCCAGACACACACACACACACACACACACAAACACGCACGCACACAAACACACACAGGCACACACACGCACACACATATACACAGATAAACACGCACAAACAAACACATATGCACACACACATACGGCCACACACACACGCGCGCACACACAAACACATATACAGAAACACACACACACAAATACGTATACACACTCACACGCGCACACACACATGCACACACACATATACGCACACACACATACACACACGCGCACACACACACTGAAAGTCACACACATACACACATACACACTGACACAGCCACACATGACCACAGACACACACACACACTGATAGTCACACACACACACATGCACACACACAGGCACATATACACATACACACTGACACAGTCACAGACACAGATACACAAACACACACACTGAAATAGACACACACACACACATGCACACGCACACGCACGCACACATGCACACACACACGCACACACACATACACGAAGGTCCTGTTACCGTTCTGTAGCTCTAAACTAAACTAAACTAAACTAAACTAAACTAAACTAAACTAAACTAAACTAAACTAAACCTAAACATCCAAGCTCATCTGCAAATTCGCGGAACTTGGGTTCAGCATTCATCTCTGCATGTGGACCCTCGACTACCTGACCAACGGACCCCAATCAGTGAAGATAGTGGACAAATCATCCTCCACGATAATCCTCAGCACTGGTGGTCCGCAAGGCTGTGTTCCCAGCCCCCGTCTTTACTCCTTGCACAGCCACGTACAAACACAACTCAATTTACAAATCCACAGTCGACTCCGGCGTAGTGGGCCGGATATGGAATACCGATGGGATAGGGTACAGCAAGGAGCTGAGAACCTGGTAACCAGGTGTCGAGACAACAACCTTTCTCTCAGTCTGAAGAAGGGTCTCGACCCGAAACGTCGCCCGTTCCTTCTCTCCGGAGACGCTGCCTGACCCGCTGAGTTACTCCAGCATTTTGTGTCTGCCTTCGATTTAAACCAGCCTCAGCAGTCCCTTCCAACCCTCACTGTTGAAATCTCTCGTTCCCCCCTCAACCCCGACTCTCAGTCTGTATACACTCTCAGGCTTGTATACACTGGAATTTAGAAGGATGAGAGGGGATCTTATCGAAACGTATAAGATTATTAAGGGGTTGGACACGTTAGAGGCAGGAAACATGTTCCCAATGTTGGGGGAGTCCAGAACAAGGGGCCACACAGTTTAAGAATAAGGGGTAGGCCATTTAGAACTGAGATGAGGAAAAACTTTTTCAGTCAGAGAGTTGTGAATCTGTGGAATTCTCTGCCTCAGGAGGCCAATTCTCTGAATGCATTCAAGAGAGAGCTAGATAGAGCTCTTAAGGATAGCGGAGTCAGGGGGTATGGGGAGAAGGCAGGAACGGGGTACTGATTGAGAATGATCGGCCGTGATCACATTGAATGGTGGTGCTGGCTCGAAGGGCCGAATGGCCTCCTCCTGCACCTATTGTCTATTGTCTATTGTCTATTAAAGAAGGGTCTCGACCCGAAACGTCGCCCATTCCTTCCTTCTCTCGGGAGATGCTGCCTGTCCCGCTGAGTTACTCTGGCGTTTTCTGTCGACCTTTCCCTCAATGCCAGCAGCGAGACAAAGGAGACGGTGATCGACTTCAGGAAGCGAAGCCCTGGTACGCATTGTGCAGGAAGGAACTGCAGATGCTGGTTTACACCGAAGATAGACACAGACAGGCCATTGAGCGCTGAGAGGAAGGTGGCTACCAGACAGGCGATCAGTACAACGTAATCAGGGCGGCACGGTAGCGCAGCGGTAGAGTTGCTGCTTTACAGCGAATGCAGCGCCGGAGACTCAGGTTCGATCCTGACTACGGGTGCTGCACTGTAAGGAGTTTGTACGTTCTCCCCGTGACCTGCGTGGGTTTTCTCCGAGATCTTCGGTTTCCTCCCACACTCCAAAGACGTACAGGTATGTAGGTTAATTGGCTGGGCAAATGTAAAATAAATAAATAAATAAAAAAATAAAAAAATTGTCCCTAGTGGGTGTAGGATAGTGTTAATGTACGGGGATCACTGGGCGGCACGGACTTGGAGGGCCGAAAAGGCCTGTTTCCGGCTGTAGATATATGATATGATATGATCATGATGATTCTACATTTTCCTTGATCTTCTATCTCCTTTAACCTGTTGCTTTCCACGTCTCTAGACTCACTCTCCCCTCACTCTCAGTCCGATGAATTTGTCCTTCCCATCCCCACACTGACCTCTCTGTCCTGGAGGAACAGCACCTCATATTTCGCTTGGGCATCTCACACCCCAGTGGTATGAACATTGACTTCTCTAACTTCAAGTAACCTCGGCATTCCCTCTCTCTCCGTCCCTCCCCCACCCAAGTCGCACCAGCTTCTCGTTCTCACCCAACACACAGCTGACAACGGCCTATGTCCTTTATCGTCCTCACTTTTTTGCGTATCTTTCAATCGTGTGTTCTTTCTCTCTCCACATCGCCGTCTGTGTCTCTCACTTCCCTTCACCCCTGACCAGTCTGAAGGAGAGATATCAGACCTGAAGACATCTGTAGCCGAATGAGGCCCTTTGGCCAATCCACATTACAATAGACAATAGACAATAGGTGCAGGAGGAGGCCATTCGGCCCTTCGAGCCAGCACCGCCATTCAATGTGATCATGGCTGATCATTCTCAATCGGTACCCCGTTCCTGCCTTCTCCCCGTACCCCCTGACTCCGCTATCCTTAAGAGCTCTATCTAGCTCTCTCTTGAATGCATTCAGAGAATTGGCCTCCACTGCCTTCTGAGGCAGAGAATTCCACAGAATCACAACTCTCTGACTGAAAAAGTTGTTCCTCATCTCAGTTCATCTGTGCCGACGGATTCCACAGATTCACCACCCTCTGGCAAAACAAGTTCTTCCTCACCTCCTTTACTAAAGGTGCATCCTATTTTTCTCGAGGCAGTGCCCGCTGGTCTGAAGAAGAGCCTCGGCCCGAAAATGTCGCCCATTCCTTCTCTCCGGGGATGCTGCCTGTCCCGCTGAGTTACTCCAGCGTTGTGTGTCGGGCCCTGGTGCACATTGATCGTGCCTAAGCAGTGGTGGTTGAAGCCTGCAAGCTCCCGTGAAGTTAACATCACCCAGTTTAGAACGGAGATGAGGAAAAACTTTCTCAGTCAGAGAGTTGTGAATCTGTGGAATTCTCTGCCTCAGAAGGCAGTGGAGGCCAATTCTCTGAATGCATTCAAGAGAGAGCTAGATAGAGCTCTTAAGGATAGCGGAGTCAGGGGGTATGGGGAGAAGGCAGGAACGGGGTACTGATTGAGAATGATCAGCCATGATCACATTGAATGGCGGTGCTGGCTCGAAGGGCCGAATGGCCTCCTCCTGCACCTATTGTCTATTCCCATGTTAACTATTATTTGCTTCCCCCCTCGATCCCTTCTGCCTTTCATTCGGTGATTATTCCCGCCTTATTGACGTGACAAAAGTGCTTGAGGAATCCGTATTGTACCGGATGAGTACTGCAGGGAGAAGTGAACAATGCTCACAGACACCTCTCCCCTTCGGTCCAATGGAAGCAGCCTCTTTACATGATTTACAGGGCAGCCAGTCGGATGAATTCATTACTTGCAGTTCAAAGCAGATAACGTTCTGGGCATCCTCCATCGAACCTGGTGCTTTCTCACCGAAGCCGAGAACGCAGCCCTTCCACTCCGTCCCCCTTAAGTAACGCTGACATCCGCAGAGAGCCCTTCAGGGTTCATTTATCTCAGGATTATGGAGAATTTCTCTACAGCCTAGCTTGAGGGATGCAGCGAAGAAACAGGCCCATCGCCCCCACTGAAGGTAGACACAAAATGCTGGAGTAACTCAGCTGGGGAAGGCAGCATCTGTGGAGAACGTGGACAGGTGACGTTTCACAGAGTGCTGGAGTAACTCAGCGGGTCAAGGCAGCATCTCTGGAGAAACGGGGTGGGTGACGTTTCCGGGTCGAGACCCTTCTTCCGACCTTCTTCTCGACCCGAAACGTCAACCCATTCTTTCCCTCCAGAGATGCTGCCTGTCCCGCTGAGTTGCTCCAGCATTTTGTGTCTTTCTACAGTTTATAGCAGCATCTGCAGTTCCTTCCTACACACCGTCGGCCTACCGAGTCCGCGCCGAGCTGTGATCATCCTTTAGACGTTAGAGATACAGAATGCAATATGCCCAGACACAGTGAGGCCCAGCGCAAATTGGAGGAACAGCACCTCATATTTCGCTTGGGCAGCTCACACCCCAGCGGACCTTTCACCGTCCGGCGCGGCCTGGAACGTGGCAACTCCGACAGCCTGACCGCGGGAGAAGACGGCAGGGGAAGAGAGAAGACATTCTGGCCTTCCATCACACTGAGGAGGGGACTGGAGGAGACTCACTGTGATGGATGTTTCTTTTTTTTGTGTGTTGTGTTGGTTTGTGGTTGTGTGTGTAATTGCTTATTTTATTGCTCTTACTGTTGGACTGTGGGCGACTGAATCTCGTCCAAAAGACTTGTTTTCTTTGGATGACAATAAAGGTAATTCTGATTAGGATGAACGTTGAATTCTCTAACTTCAAGTGACCCTTGCTTTCCCTCTCTCTCCACCCCCTCCCCCTTCCCAGTTCCCCCACCAGCCTGACTGTCCCCGATTACATTTTTATCTCCGTTTGCATTGTTCTCACCTTCTCCCACCTAACATTCATCTATTCTACATTTTCCTTGATCTCCACCCTCTTTGATGTCTCCTGCTCACACCTCACACTTCCTTACCTCTGCATCTCCCCCTCCCCTGACTCTCAGTCTGAAGAAGGGTCTCGGCCCGAAACGTCGCCCGTTCCTTCTCTCCAGAGACACTGCCCATTCCCGCTGAGTTACTCCAGCATTTTGTGTCGATCTTTGGTGGAAACAGGCCCTTCGGCCCACCGACTCCATGCCAACCACGCTGTACAACAGTTCTATGTTTATTATTTTTATTATTATTAACCTTATGAATAAGGTTATAAAATATCTGAGGAAGGATGTGCTGGCTCTGGAGAGGGTCCAGAGGAGGTTTACAAGAACGATCCCAGGAATGAGTGGGTTAACCTATGATGAGCGTTTGTCAGCACTGGGCCTGTACTCACTGGTGTTTAGAAGGATGAGGGGGGACCTCATTGAAACGTACAGAATAGTGAAAGGCCCGGATAGAGTGGATGTATGGAAGGGTGTAAACGCACACCTCCAGATTCAGGGGCAGTTTCTTCCCGGCTGTTATCAGGCAACTGAACCATTCTACCACAACCAGAGAGCAGTGCTGAACTACTATCTACCACATTGGTGACCCTCGGACTATCCTTGATCGGACTTTGCTGGCTTTACCTTGCACTAAACGTCATTCCCTTATCATGTATCTGTACACTGTGGACGGCTCGATTGTAATCACGTATTGTCTTTCCGCTGACTGGTTAGCACGCAACAAAAGCTTTTCACTGTACCTCGGTACACGTGACAATAAACTGAACTGCACTGAATGAATGGCGAAGTGGGCTTGATGGGCCGAATGGTCTAGTTTTGTTCCTAGAACCTATGAATTTATGAAACTATTACTAAACTAATCTGTACATCCACCACTAATAGACAATAGACAATAGGTGCAGGAGGAGGCCATTCGGCCCTTCCAGCCAGCACCGCCATTCAATGTGATCATGGCTGATCATTCCCAATCAGTACCCCGTTCCTGCCTTCTCCCCATACCCCCTGACTCCGCTATCCTTAAGAGCTCTATCCAGCTCTCTCTTGAATGCATTCAGAGAATTGGCCTCCACTGCCTTCTGAGGCAGAGAATTCCACAGATTCACAACTCTCCGACTGAAAAAGTTTTTCCTCATCTCCGTTCTAAATGGCCTACCCCATATTCTTAAACTGTGGCCCCTGGTTCTGGACTCCCCCAACATTGGGAACATGTTTCCTGCCTCTAACGTGTCCAACCCCTTAATAATCTTATACGTTTCGATAAGATCTCCTCTCATCCGAATGTGTAGGAAGGAACTGCAGACGCTGGTTTGAATCGAAGACAGACACAAAATGCTGGAGTAACTCAGTGGGGCAGGCAGCGTCTCTGGAGAGAAGGAATGGGTGCGGTTTTCCCGGGAGAGACCCTTCTTCAGACTCCCCTGACATCAGTCTCAAGAAGGGTCTCGACCCAGAGCGTTACCCGTTCCTTGTCTCCAGAGATGCCGCCTGTCCCGCTGGGAGGAGTGTCGCTGGTTTGCCCGCCACTTTGGCGAGGATCTTACCTTTGTTGTAGAGTGAGCCGTCAAAGTAGTAGCTGCCGGTGTAGTATCCCGTGGTGAGCTCCATCAGATGGCGGCCCCAAGTGTTCCCGGCCCCCGGGAAGCTGGCCAGCGCCACCAGGCGCTTCGAACGCACCGGCACAAACCTTCTGTCCATGCACCGGTTATCTGTGAGGACGGTCGGACATCAGTCCCCCGGTTCCAACCCGATCTCAGACTTGTGTGTGTGTGTGTGTGTGTGTGTGTGTGTGCATGTGCGTGTTTGTGTGTGTGTGTGTGTGTGTGTGTGTGTCTCCGCGTGTGTGTATGCATGTGCGTGTGTGTGCGCGTTTGTGTGTGTGTGTGTGTCCGTGTGTGCGTGCGTGTGTGTATGTGTGTGTGCGCGCGCGCGTTTGTGTGTGTGGCTCCGTGTGTGCGTGCGTGTGCGTTTGTGTGTGTGTCTCGTGTGTGTGTGTGTGTGTGTGTGTGTGTGTGTGTGTGTGTGTCTCGTGTGTGTGTGTGTGTGTGTGCGTGCGTGCGTGCGTGTGTGTGTGTGTGTGTGTGCGTGTGTGTTTGTGTGTGTGTCTCGTGTGTGTGTGTGCGTGCGTGCGTGTGTGTGTGTGTGTGTGTGTCTCGTGTGTGTGTGTGTGTGCGTGTGTGTGTGTGTGCGTGTGTGTGTGTGTGCGTGCGTGTGTGTGTGTGTGCGTGTGTGCGTGCGTGTGTGCGTGCGTGCGTGTGTGTGTGCGTGCGTGTGTGTGTGTGCGTGTGTGTGTGTGCGTGTGTGGGTGTGTGTGTGTGTGTGTGTGTGTGTGGGTGTGTGTGTGTGTGTGTGTGTGTGTGTGCGTGCGCGGAGTTTCTAGTATTGGGCGGCACGGTGGCGCAGCGGTAGAGTTGCTGCCACACAGCGCCAGAGACCCGGGTTTGATCCTGACTATGGAGTTTGTACGTTCCCCCCGTGACCTCCGAGATCTTCGGTTTCCTCCCGCACTCCAAAGACGTGCAGGTTTGTAGGTTGATTGGCTGGGCAAATGTAAAGATTGTCCCTAGTGTGTGTAGGATGGTGTTAATGTGTGTGGGGATCGCTGGGCGGCGCGGACACGGTGGGCCGAAGGGCCTGTTTCTGCGCTGTATCTCTAAATCTAAATCTAAAAACTAAACTAAACTATAAATTGTCTCTGGTGTGTGTAGGATGGTGCTAGCGTACGGTCGGCGTGCAGGATGGTGCTGGTGTACGGCGGGGTGACTGCTGGTCGGCGCGGGCGCGTTGGGCCGCAGGGCGTGCTTCCGCGCTGCATCCCTGACGTCTGACGTGGCGTGGTGATTCCAGCGAGGGGCTACTGCACGAGTGAGTGGGCCGGCGATTCCTACCTTGCACCTGTGTCTGGTAGACCACGTAGTACTCAGCACTGCCACACTGCTCGTACTCCTCACCGGCGCACTTGTACGCGCAGAGCTGCTCGTCCTCCGGCTCGTGCAAGGTGAAGCGCATGGTCGGGAAGCCGCAGCGGCAGGTCGCCCCGCCCAACACCGCCAGCGTGTACTCCTGCAGCGCAAGAAAGCCCCCCCCCCCCCGTCAGCGGCCGTCCCCACTCACGCACAACCCGAACACCCCCTCCCCCGCTCGGTCCACCTCAACCTAGCCGATCTCCCGCTGGCTCAGCACTTCAACTCCCCCTCCCACTCCCACACTGACCTTTCTGTCCTAGGCCTCCTCCATTGTCAGAGTGAGGCCCAGTGCAGATTGGAGGAACAGCACCACATATTTCGCTCACACCCCAGCGGTATGAACGTTGACTTCTCTAACTTCAGATAGTCCCTGCTTTCCCTCTCTCTTTATCCTCTCCCTCTTCCCAGTTCTCCCATCTGTCTTCCTGTCTCTGACTACATCCTATCTCTGTCCCGCCCCCTCCCCTGACATCAGTCTGAAGAAGGGTCTCGACCCGAAACGTCACCCATTCCTTCTCTCCAGAGATGCTGCCTGTCCCCGCTGAGTTACTCCTGCATTTTGTGTCTGCCTACAATTACAACCATTCTGCATTAACGGTGGTGCAGCGGGTAGAGCTGCTGCCTCACAGCGCCAGAGACCCGGGTTCCATCCCGACTACGGGCGCTGTCTGCACGGAGTTTGTACCTTCTCCCCGTGACCCGCGTGGGTTTTCTCCGGGTGCTCCGGTTTCCTCCCACACTCCAAAGTCGGGTTGATTGGCTGCTGTAAATTGTTGGATACAACTAGTGTGATCGCTGGTCGGCACGGACTCGGTGGGCCGAAGGGCCTGTTTCCACGCTGCATCTCTATACTATGCTATACTAAAGTCGTAGAGTCATAACGTTGTTCCGTGTGTGGAAACAGGCCCTTCGGCCCAACTTGCCCATACCGACCAACATGTCCCATCTATACTAACCCCACCTGCCTGGGTTTGGCCCACATCCCTCAAAACCTGCCCTATCCATGTACCTAAACTAAACTAAACTAAACTAAACTAAACTCCAGGGATTAGAGTAAACATGACTGCTTGATTGTTAGCACTGATTGAGTGATTCTACAGGTTAATTTTCCATTCTGCGTGACTCTACCACTGCAATAGTGGCTACACTTCAAGAATCTTTGATTGCCTTTTTGGACATAAGTTCATAAGTCCTTCATGTTCTAGGAGCAGAATTAGGCCATTCGGCCCATCAAGTCTGCTCCGTCATCCAATCTATCTCTCCCTCTCAACCCCATTCTCCTGCCTTCTCTCCATAACCCCCGGCACCCGTACCGATCAAGAATCTGTCCATTTCCACCTCAGGAATATCCATTTTGTTCTTGGCCTCCACAGCCTCCTGTGGCAGCGAATCCCACAGATTCATCGCCCTCTGACTAAAGAAATTCCTCCTCATCTCCTTTCCTGAAGGTACCTCCTTATATTCTGAGACTGGACCCTCTGGATCCCAAACTCCCTGAAGGACCTTTTTTTTCGCGCCGAACGACTTTACCACTCTGTGACAGTGGCTGCACGTCACTGGTCTTTGACTAGCCGTCGGACATGCTGGGATCACAAGAAGCTCAGCGTAAACTGACCTATTTTTCTTTCAACGAGGCAGGCTAAATGTATTTTGACAGGAAGGTGGTTCCCATACAAAACCACAAAGTATCCACAAAGTAATATTTCAGAAAACAATGCAGAAATCAATAGACTTTAAAGGCGGTATAGACAGATGAAACACGGCAAATTGATTTCAAATTTATGAAGCACTAGTACAGTCGGTGTGTGCTGGAATGAACTGCAGGGGCTGGTTTAAAGCGAAGATAGACACAAAATGCTGGAGTAACTCAGCGGGACAGGCAGCGTCTCTGGAGAGAAGGAATGGGTGATGTTTCACAAGGTCATAAGGCCATTCGGCCCATCGAGTCTACTCCGCCATTCAATCGTGGCCGATCTCTCTCTCCCTCCTAACCCCATTCTCCTGCCTTCTCCCCGTAACCTCTGACACCTGCCCGAATCAAGAATCTATCTATCTCTGCCTTAAAAATATCCACTGACTTGGCCTCCACAGCCTTCTGTGGCAAAGAATCCCACAGATTCACCATCCTCTGACTAAAGAAATTCTTCCTCATCTTCTTCCTAAAAGAACGTCCTTTAATTCTGAGGCTGTGCCCTCTGGTCCTAGACTCTCCCACTAGTGGAAACATCCTCTCCCCATCCACTCTGTCCAGGCCTTTCACTGTTCTGTACGTTTCAATGAGGTCCCCCCCCTCATCCTTCCAAACTCCAGCGAGTACAGGCCCAGTGCAAACCAGTGTCAAACCTACTCATTCCTGGGATCGTTTCGGGTCGAGACCCTTCTTCAGACTGAGAGTCAGGGGAGAGGGAAACGAGAGATACAGACGGTGATGTAGAGAGAGGTAGAACAAATGAATGAAAGAGATGAAAAAAAAGTATGGATGGTAAAGGAGACTAGCTGCGTGTTGGGTGAGAACGAGAAGCTGGTGTGACTTGGGTTGGGTGGAGGGGGGGGGGGGGGATGGAGAGAGAGGGAGTGCAGGGGTTACTTGAAGTTAGAGAAATCAGAATTCATGCCACTGGGTGTTGGTTGTGTGTGCTTGTACCTGATTACTAGCGTCGTGTGGAATAAATCATCCTTCACGAAGCTCCATTCACTCGACTGAGCACATTTCCAATTAAGGGCAGGGCAAAACAACAGCTAAGATAGTGGGCAAGTGTCAGGAGACTTCAATTGAGATCACCCGTGGTCAGGATCGAACCTGCGTCTCTGACGCTGTGAGGCAGCAACTCTACCGCGGTCCAAGTTACGGGGAGAAGGCAGGAGAATGGGGTTAGGAGGGAGAGATAGATCAACCATGATTGAATGGCGGAGTGGACTTATAGAGTTTGTGGAGTGATAGAGCATTGAAACAACGCCCTTCGGCCCAACGTGCCCACACCGGCCAACATGTCCCAGCTTCACTAGTCCTACCTGCCCGTGTTTGGTCCCATATCCCTCCAAACCTGTCCTATCCATGTGCTTGTCCGAAGAAGGGTCTCAAACCGAAACGTCACCCATTCCTTCTCTCCAGAGATGGTGCCTGACTCGCTGATTTACTCCAGCATGTTGTGTCTACCTTCAATTGTCCTTGTCCTTGGCAGCATTAGTGATAGTCTCTCTGCTGAGTCTCCCAGTAAGTGTTGATGGTTGGGCTTGCCAACTATCTCACTCCCAAATAAGGGACAAAGGGTGACGTCACCCTTTGGCGCCCCACGTGACCCCACCAGGTTAGCGTCCACGTGCTCCCGCTCCATCAATGGCGGCTGCCCAGGCCGGGAGGCAGGTTGCTATGCAACCTCCGTTAGTCGGCACCTGGGCCTACGGACCTACAGCGGCCCCTGGGGCTACAGTGTCCGGGCCTACACTGTCCGGACCTGCAGTGGCCCCCGGGCCTATAGTGTCCGGACCTACACTGTCCGGACCTACAGCGTCCAGGCCTATAGCACTCCCCAGGCCTACACTGACCGGATCTACAGCGTCCGGACCTACAGCGGCCCCTGGGCCTACACTATCCGGACCTAGAGCATCCGGACCTACAGCGTCCGGACCTACAGCGTCCGGGCCTACAACGTCCGGGCCTGCAGCGTCCAGGCCTACAGCGTCCAGGCCTACAGAGTCCGGGCCTACAGCGTCCGGGCCTACAGCGTCCGGTCCTACAGCGTCCAGGCCTACAGCGTCCGGGCCTACAGCATCCGGGCCTACAGCGTCCGGTCCTACAGCGTCCAGGCCTACAGCGCCCGGGCCTAAAGCGTTCCCTGGGCCTAATACGGGACAAGGGCGGTCCCGTACGGGACAAACCAACTTAGCCCCAAATATGGGATGTCCCAGCTGATACGGGACAGTTGGCAACCCTAGTTGACGGTGAAGTCGTGGTGAGTTATTTACCTTCTCGGTGCAGTGGTCCACGCACTTATCCACGGACATATTGAGGAGGTCGGCGTTGGTGGGCAGAGCGAGAGACACGTTGTCAGGCCGTCTAAAGCATCCTCGGAACAAGGCACTCCCATCTGTAACCAGACATCATAACACAGTCATAGAGTCACACAGCGTGGAAACAGGCCCTTCGGCCCAACTTGCCCACACCGGCCACCATGTCCCATCCACACTAGTCCCACCTGAGTCATAGTGTGTGATACAGCGTAGAAACAGGCCCTTCGACCCAACTTGCCCACACTGGCCAATGTGTCCAACATTGGGGCGGTCACGGTGGCGCAGCGGTAGAGTTGCTGCCTCACAGCACCGGAGACCCGGGTTCGATCCCGACTGTGGGTGCTGTCTGTGCGGAGTTTGTACGTTCTCCCTGTGACCTGCGTGGGTTTTCACCGAGATCTTCGGTTTCCTCCCACACTCCAAAGACGTGCAGGTTTGCAGGTTAATTGGCTTGGTAAATGTAAAAGTTGTCCCCAGTGGGTGTAGGATGGTGTCAGTGTGCGGGGATCGCTGGTCGGCACGGACTCGGTGGGCCGAAGGGCCTGTTTCCACGCTGTATCTACACATTAAACTCATCCTGGCATGTGGAAAATTAAACCCAGACTGCTGGGGAACTGATGAAACATAAGGCAAAAATACACCCAGATTCGTGTCGGTATCTGCGGCCCTTCATAATAAAACGTCAAAGATTTGTTTCAGGAGGTCATGTCATGAGGAATAGGAGCAGAACTAGGCCATTCGGCCCATCAACTCTACTCCGCCATTCAATCATGACTGATCTATCTCTCCCTCCTAACCCCATTCTCCTGCCTTCTCCCCGTGACCTCTGACACCCGCACTAATCAAGAATCTATCTATCTCTGCCTTTAAAATATCCACTGACTTGGCCTCCACAGCCTTCTGTGGCAATGAATCCCACAGATTCACCACCCTCTGACTGAAGAAATTCCTCCTCATCTCCTTCCTAAAAGAACGTCCTTTAATTCTGAGGCTGTGCCCTCTGGTCCTAGACTCTCCCACTAGTGGAAACATCCTCTCCACATCCACTCTATCCAGGCCGCTCACTATTCTGTACTTTTCAATCAGGTCCCCCCCCCTTCGTTCTTCTAAACTCCAGCGAGTACAGGCCCAGTGCCGACAAACGCTCGTCATAGGTTAACCCACTCATTGCTGGGATCGTTCTCGTAAACCTCCTCTAGACCCTTTCCAGAGCCAGCACATCCTTCCTCAGATATGGGGCCCAAAATGGCTGACAATATTCCAAATGTGGCCTGTTCAGTGCCGTACTAGTGAGCAAGACAAGGCAGAGCCTTTACCACCTCAGACAGCTGAGGAAATTCAGAGTGTCTCTGAGGATCCTTCAGTGCTTCTACTCTGGGGCTGTAGAAAGCATCCTGTCCGGCAACATTACAGTCTGGTTTGGGAACAGCTCTGCCCAGGACAGGAAGGCCCTGCGGAGAGTAGTGCGTTCAGCTGAACGCACCATGGGAACTACACTCGTCCCCCTGCAGGACCTATACATCAGGAGGTGCAGATCCAGAGCCAGCAACATTATGGGGGACCCCTACCACCCCAGCAACGGACTGTTCCAGCTGCTACGGTCAGGCAAACGCCTCCGCTGTCACGCTGTGAAAACAGAGAGGACGAGACGGAGTTTCTTCCCACAGGCCATCAGGACTGTTAACTCTCATATCACCAGGGACTAATTTAATTTACTGTATTAATTTATTTTTTGTGTTAAAATTTATTTTATAGACAATAGACAATAGGTGCAGGAGGAGGCCATTTGGCCCTTCGAGCCAGCACCGCCATTCAATGTGATCATGGCTGATCATTCTCAATCAGTACCCCGTTCCTGCCTTCTCCCCATACCCCCTGACTCCGCTATCCTTAAGAGCTCTATCCAGCTCTCTCTTGAATGCATTCAAAGAATTGGCCTCCACTGCCTTCTGAGGCAGAGAATTCCACAGATTCACAACTCTCTGACTAAAAAAGTTTTTCCTCATCTCAGTTCTAAATGGCCTACCCCTTATTCTTAAACTGTGGCCCCTGGTTCTGGATTCTGTTTTGTAGTTTTAGCACAATCCGCAGGCGTTGCAACTTTCATTTCACTGCACATCTTGTATGTGTATGTGACAAATAAACTTGACTTGACTTGACTTGGCCTTGTAGAGCCTCACTCACTCAGCAGTACATCCCTGCTGCGTTTTATCCCTCAGCATTACATCCAGCAAATCACCCCACTCTGGAGCGATGCATTAAATCACTTTCCTCTCATCGCTGTTTCTCAAACTGCTCATGAAACCGCTGGCTGCTAAATCTGTCCTTTCACACAAAGGCAATTTTACCATCAGGGAAGCACAAAAGAATCACAAACAAAGCACCTTCTTCCACAAGATGCCGGAGTAACTCAGCGGGTCATGCAGCATCTCAGGAGAGAAGGAATGGGTGACGTTTCGGGTCGAGGGTCTGAAGAAGGGTCTCGACCCGAAACGTCGCCCATTCCTTCTCTCCTGAGACGCTGCCTGACCTGCTGAGTTACTCCGGCATTTTGTGAAATAAATACCTTCGATTTGTACCAGCATCTGCAGTTATTTTCTTACACAACAAAGCACCTGCACTAATGCAGTTTTAACACTCTCTAAAACGGTTTCTCTAACGTTTTTAGAGATACAACGCGGAAACAGGCCCTTCGGCCCACCGAGTCCGCGCCGACCAGCGATCCACGCACACTAACACTATCCTACACACACACACTAGGGGCACTTTTTATACCAAACCAATTAACCTACATACCTGTACGTCTTTGGAGTGTGGGAGGAAACCGAAGATCTCGGAGATAACCCACGCAGGTCACGGGGAGAACTTACAAACTCCGTACAGACAGCACCCGTAGTCGGGATGGAACCTGGGTCTCAGGCGCTGCATTCGCTGTAAGGCGGCAACTCTACCGCTGCGCCACCGTGACCGCACGTTAGTTGTGAACGTGGCCGAGTCCCATCACACAGACCAGACTCCCCACCACTGACTCCGTCCACACTTCACGCTGCCTCGGAACAGCGGCCAACATCATCAAAGACTTGTCCCTGTCCCACCCCGGTCATTCCTTCTTCTCCCCGCTCCCGCCCGGCAGATGATACATCGGGCGGCACGGTGGCGCAGCGGTAGAGTTGCTGCCTTACAGTGAATGCAGCGCCGGAGACCCGGGTTCGATCCCGACAACGGGCACTGTCTGTACGGAGTTTGTACGTTCTCCCCGTGACCTGCGTGGGTTTTCTCCGAGATCTTCGGTTTCCTCCTACACTCCAAAGACGTACAGGTCTGTAGTTTAATTGGCTTGGTAAATGTACAATTGTCCCTAATGTGTGTAGGATGGTGTTAGTGTGCTGGGATCGTTGGTCGGCACGGACTCAGTGGGCCGAAGGGCCTGTTTCCATGTTGTATCTCTAAACTAAACTATAAACTAAACTGATGCACTACAACGCTGAGAACTATATTTTGCACTCTGTATCTTCCCCTTTGCTCTACCTAAGTTCTATGAAAGAAGCATAGAAACCTCGAAAATAGGTGCAGGAGAAGGCCATTCGGCCCTTCGAGCCAGCACCGCCATTCAATATGATCACGGCTGATCATCCAAAATCAGTACCCCGTTCCTGCTTTCTCCCCATACCCCTTGATTCCATTAGCCGTAAGAGCTAAATCTAACTCTCTCTTGAATACATCAATTGTATTGCAGGAAAAATGTTCCCCATGTTGGGGGAGTCCAGAACCAGGGGCCACAGTTTAAGAATAAGGGGTCGGCCATTTAGGACTGAGATGAGGAAAAGCTTTTCCACCCAGAGAGTTGTGAATCTGTGGAATTCTGTGCTACAGAAGGCAGTGGAGGCCATTTTACTGGATGTTTTCAAGAGAGAGTTCGACATAGCGCTTGGGGCTAACGGAATCAAGGGGAGAAAGCAAGAACGGGGTACTGATTTTGGGTGATCAGCCACGATCATATTGAATGGTGGTGTTGGCTCGAAGGGCCGAATGGCCTCCTCCTGCACCTATTTTCTGTTTTGTGCATCTGCAACTGTACGCTGGTTTTGTGGTAAGAGGAAGCAAAGTGCAGGAATGATGTCCATCGCTTGACTGTAGCACCATCAAGTAAAAACACCCCCCCTCCATCTCATAGAGTCATAGAGTCATGGAGTGATACAATGTGGAAACAGGCCCTTCGGCCCAACTAGCCCACACCGGCCAACAATGTCCCAGCTACACTAGTCCCACTTGCCTGCGCTTGGTCCACATCCCTCCAAACCTGTCCTATCCATGTACCTGTCCAACTGTTTCATAAACGATGTGATAGTTAGTCCCTGCCTCAACTACCTCCTCTGGCAGCTGGACACAAAATGCTGGAGTAACTCAGCGGGTCAGGCAGCACCTCAGGAGAGAAGGAATGGGTGACGTTTCAGGTCGAGACCCTTCTTCAGACTGATGACACAAAATGCTGGAGTAACTCAGCGGGTCAGGCAGCATCTCAGGAGGGAAGGAATGGGTGACGTTTCGGGTCGAGACCCTTCTTCAGACTGATGACACAAAATGGTAGAGTAACTCAGCGGGTCAGGCAGCACCTCAGGAGGGAAGGAATGGGTGACGTTTCGGGTCGATACCCTTCTTCAGACTGGCAGCTCGTTCCACACACCCACCACCCACTGTGTGGAAAAAGTTACCCCTCGGATTCCTGTCAAATCCTTTCCCCTTCACCTTGAACCTATGTCGTCTGGTCCTCGATTCCCCGACTCTGGGCAAGAGACTCTGCGCATCTACCCGATCTACTCCTCTCATGATTTTGTGCACCTTCAAAGTCCTTGGCAGCAGCGGTTTGGCAGTGTTATTGACGTGCCTCATCTATTCCTTTGAGCCATTCTAAAATAATATTCTGTAAATTAATTGAAAGAGCTGCTGCTGATGTCAGTCTGGCGACTGAGTGAGTAAATGCTAATGCACGCCTCACAGGAGAAGCAAATTACGGAAAATGATGCATTAAATAACAATCATTACAATCTACTTTAACTAAGGTATTCAAAATTAAATTACATTTCACTTAGTCAGCCTCATGCAAACAAATTAACGCGCGTGCCACTCTGCACAGATATCTGTTTGAGGCAATTTGTAATAAAAGGCAACTGCGGATGCTGGCTTATGCCAAAGTTTAGTTCAGTTTAGAGATACAGCGTGGAAACAGGCCCTTGGGCCCACCGAGTACGTGCCGACCGGCGATCCCCGCACACTAGCACGATCAAATTCACATTTAGACCCCAAGCCAATTTAACCTACAAACCCGCACGTCTTTGGAGTGTGGGAGGACACCGAAAATCTCGGAGAAAACCCACGCAGGTCACGGGGAGAACGTGCAAACTCCGTACAGGCAGCGCCCGTAGTCGGGCTTGTACTCGCTGGAATTTAGAAGATTGAGGGGGGATCTTATAGAAACTTACAAAATTCTTAAGGGGTTGGACAGGCTAGATGCAGGAAGATTGTTCCCGATGTTGGGGAAGTCCAGAACAAGGGGTCACAGTTTAAGGATAAGGGGGAAGTCTTTTAGGACCGAGATGAGAACGTTTTTTTTCACACAGAGAGTGGTGAATCTGTGGAATTCTCTGCCACAGAAGGTAGTTGAGGCCAGTTCATTGGCTATATTTAAGAAGGAGTTAGATGTGGCCCTTGTGGCTAAAGGGATCAGGGAGCATGGAGAGAAGGCAGGTACGGGATACTGAGGTGGATGATCAGCCATGATGATATTGAATGGCGGTGCAGGCTCGAAGGGCCGAATGGCCTACTCCTGCACCTATTTTCTATGTTTCTATGTTTCTATGAACCCGGGTCTCCGGCGCTGTAAGGCAGCAACTCTACCGCTGGCCCACATAATTCTGTCATTACCTCATACTTGCCCAAACCTCCCTTCGTGACCTCCACCCAGGTCTTATTTTGTAAACTTTCTATAACTTTGGTCCTTCATATTTCAAAGTCCATCTCCACCAAATCACCACCTCTTGCCCCCATCTCTTTGTAACACGCAAAATAGACGCAAATTGCTGGAGTAACTCAGCGGGTCAGGCAGCATCTCCAGAGAGAAAGAATGGGTGACGTTTCGGGTCAATAGACAATAGAAAATAGACAATAGACAATAGGTGCAGGAGGAGGCCATTCGGCCCTTCGAGCCAGCACCGCCATTCAATGTGATCATGGCTGATCATTCTCAATCAGTACCCTGTTCCCGCCTTCTCCCCATACCCCCTGACTCCGCTATCCTTAAGAGCTCTATCCAGCTCTCTCTTGAATGCATTCAGAGAATTGGCCCCCACTGCCTTCTGAGGCAGAGAATTCCACAGATTCACAACTCTCTGAGTGGAAAAGTTTTTCCTCATCTGAGTTCTAAATGGCCTACCCCTTATTCTTAAACTGTGGCCCCTTGTTCTGGACTCCCCCAACATTGGGAACATGTTTCCTGCCTCTAACGTGTCCAACCCCTTAATAATCTTATACGTTTCGATAACCCGAAACGTCACCCATTCCTTCTCTCCCGAGATGCTGCCTGACCCACTGAGTTACTCCGTCATTTTGTGTCTACCTTAAATTTTAACCAGCATCTGCAGTTTTCTTCCTACACTAGTTAGTTAGTTAGTTAGTTGGTTGGTTGATTAGTTGGTTGGTTGGTTGGTTAGTTAGTTGGTTGGTTAATTAGTTAATTTGTTAGTTAGTTGGTTAGTTAGTCCATTAGTTAGTTAGTTCGTTTATTGTCTTTGTGTACTGAGGTACAGTGAAAAGCTTTTTGTTGCGTGATATCCAGTCAGCGGAAAGACTGTGCATGATTACAATCGAGCCGTCCACAGTGTACAGATACAGGAGAAAGGGAATGGCGTTTAGTGCACGATAAAGTCCAGTCAAGTCCGATTAAAGATCGTTTGAGGGTCTCCAATGAGGTAGACGGGAGGTCAGGACCCCTCTCTGGTTGGTGAGGCGACAGTTCAGTTGCCTGACAACAGCCGGGAAGAAACTGTCTCTGAATTCATAAGTGTTAATTCATAACTCACAAATTAATTTATATTAAGTTATAATTTTTTGGGAAAAAAGAGCTCAAAGCCAAATGGCTAGGAATTAGGCCATTCGGCCCATCAAGTCTACTCTGCAATTCAATCATGGATGATCTCTCTTCCCCTCTTAAATCTTACAGTGTGTTTTCTTATTCCTTTGTTCCTGAGCAAAGTATTTAAGTATGCAGCCTCTAATTACAAATTCCACAAACACTGCACTAATGTAAAAGGTCGTTAAGAACTAACGATGTCTTTCCTATTTTCCATTTCTGTGCAGCACGCGAGGATAGGGGAAAATGATAAAAACTTGACGCATGGTCCATTTCCTGTCCATTACCAGGCCCGGTGCCTGAAGATTGAATCTTGCAGCCCTTCTGATCGTGCCTGAGAGAGTGATTAACGTTGATGTGTGGGTGGACATTGTCAGATCAAGGGGCAGGCCCATGTAGGATGCAGAAGAGCTTAGTTTAGCTTAGTGGAGGAAGGAACTGCAGATGCTGGTTTAAACCAAAGATACTAGAGGAGCAAGATGGACCACTCCATCGAGATCGCCTGTACTGAAGTGTAGTATGCAAAGTCCACCATTTTAGTAAGCAAAACCCGCCTCTCGCAATGTAATCAGTGTTTTGGGGGAATAGTGTGTGTGATGATACCATTAAAATGCAGAATATATCTCATCTATCAACTCACCTATTGTCTATTGTCTATTGTCTATAAACCTGCACGTCTTTGGAGTGTGGGAGGAAACCGGAGATCCCGGAGAAAACCCACGCAGGTCACGGGGAGAACGTGCAAACTCCGTACAGACAGCGCCCGCGGTCGGGATGGAACCCGGGTCTCTGGCGCTACAAACGCTGTGAGGCAGCAACTCTACCGCTGCGCCACCGTCCCGATGTCTCTCTTTCTTTGAAGCTGATCAGTGGCCGGGTCACGCCGCGGAACTAAACCAAACTAAAATACCTTTTTAGGCGCACAATGATTTCATTCTGTGCAGGAAGGAACTGCAGACGCTGGTTTAAACCGAAGACAGACACAAAACGCTGGAGTAACTCAGCGTGAACAGGTGGCATCTCTGGAGAGAAGGAATGGGGTGACGAAATATGAGGCGCTGTTCCTCCAAGTTGCGCTGGGCCTCACTCTGACAGTGGAGGAGGCCCAGGACAGAAAGGTCAGTGTGGGAGTGGGAGTGGGAGGGGAGTTCAAGTGTTTGGCAACCGGGAGATCAGGTGGGCCCAGGCAGACTGACGAATGGTTAAGTTGAGAAGCAGTAACATCGGACTGAGAGGGAAACTTGATCTGAATTATAATTTGTTAATGAAGGTAAGAGTAATTAAAAAAGTAATTACCAGTGAGCACAAGATTATCATTAGGAAAGTAACTGTAATTATTGTTATTAAATTATGTATAGATTTTTTGGATAACTCTGTCAAGTCTCCAGGCTAGGTTCATCAGCCCATTTGGTCTTCTGGAATGGATCATATAAATGATTTACACACTGCTGTTTTCCCACTGTGAATGCAGACGGGACACTGTATTCGATGGAAAACTGGAGCCCAGTTGCTTCCACCCTTAATGAAAGATTTAGCATCAATTGACATTTAATTAACTTTTCAGTGTTTTGAAATATCTTTTAAATTTTCCGACGACTTAATGAGACCAGCAAACTCACATCGATCAAACGGAAATAAGAAAGATCTTAGAGCTTAGAACGTGGAAAAATACAGGGTGTACACACGATGCTGGAGTAACTCAGCGGGTCAGGCAGCGCCTCTGGAGAGAAGGAATGGGCGACGTTTCAGGTCGAGACCCTTCTTCAGACTATGAGACGTAGTATTCTTCAGACTACTATGGAAAAATACAGTTTGGGCGGCACGGTGGCGCAGCGGGAGAGTTTGGTTTAGAGATGCAGTGTGGAAACAGGCCCTTCGGCCCACCAAATCCGCGCCGACCAGCGATCCCCGCACACTAACACTATCCTACGCACACGAGGAACAATGCACAATTAAACCAAGCCAATTAACCTACAAACCTGCACGTCTTTGGAGTGTGGGAGGAAACCGAAGATCTCGGAGAAAATCCCACGCAGGTCACGGGGAGAACGTGCAAACTCCGCACGGACGGCGCCCATAGTCGGGATCGAACCCGAGTCTCCGGCGCTGTGAGGCAGCAGCTCTACCGCTGCACCACCGTGCTGTCCAGAGCTGCTGCCTCACAGCGCCAGAGATCTGGGTTCGATCCCGACTACGGGTGCTGTCTGCACGGAGTTTGTACGTTCTCCCCGTGAAAGCGTGGGTTTTCTCCGGGTGCTCCGGTTTCCTCCCACTCAACAAAGGCGTACAGGATTGGAGGTTAATTGGCTTAGGTAACAATTGTAAATTGTCCCTGGTGTGTGGGATAGTGCTAGTGTGCGGGGATCGCTGGTCAGCATGGACTCTGTGGGCCGAAGGGCCTGTTTAAACGCTGTATCTCTAAAGTCTAAAGTTGACGTTTCAGGTTAGGACTCTTCGAAGCAGAAAGGCCCTGACCCGAAACATCATCTATCCATGTTCTCCGGAGATGCTGCCTGACCTGCACAGTTACTCCTGCACTCTGTGTCTTTTTTGTTGTTGTGGTAAACTAGCAATCTGCAGTTCCTTGTTTCGAAAGAAACGGACAGCACAGGAACAGGCCCTTCGGCCCACCATGTCCATGCTGAACGAGATGCTAATGAATTAAGTAACTAATCTCATCTGCCTGCACATGAACCGTACCCCTCCATTCCCTGCATACCCTCGTGCCTCCCTAAAAGATTCTTATGCCCCAACTAACGTATCTGCCTCCACCAACACCCCTGGCAGCGCGTTCCAGGCCCCCACCACCTTGCCCCATGGATAGGGCTTGCCAACTTCCTCGCTCCCAAATACGGGACAAAGCGTGATGTCTGTGTCGGGAGGTGGGTTGCTACGCAACCTCCGTTAGGTGGCTCCTGGGCCTCCAGGCCTACAGTGTCCGGGCCGACACTGTCTGGGCCTACCGCGGCCCCCGGGCCTACAGTGTAGGGGCCTACAGTGTCTGGACATGCAGTGTTCGGGCCTTCAGTATCCGGGCCTACAGTATCCAGGCCTACAGTGTCTGGGCCTACAGTATCCGGGCCTACAGTGTCCGGGCCTAAAGTGTCCGGGCCTAAAGTGTCCGGGCCTACAGTGTCCGGGCCTACAGTGTCCGGGCCTACAGTGTCCGGGCCTAAAGTGTCAGGGCCTACAGTGTCCGGGCCTACAGTGTCCGGGCCTACAGTGTCCGGGCCTACAGTGTCTGGACATGCAGTGTTCGGGCCTTCAGTGTCCGGGTCCACAGTGTCCGGGCCTACAGTGTCCGGGCCTACAGTGTCCGGGCCTACAGTGTCTGGACCTACAGTGTCTGGACATGCAGTGTTCGGGCCTTCAGTGTCCGGGCCTACAGTGTCCGGACCTACAGTGTCCGGGCCTACAGTGTCCGGGCCTACAGTGTCCGGGCCTACAGCGCCCCCCCTGGGTCAAATACGGGACAAGGGCGGTCCCGTACGGGACAAACCAATTTAGCCCAAAATACGGGATGTCTGTCCCGGCTAATACGGGACAGTTGGCGACCGTATCAGCGTGGCGGGCAGCGTCTCCGGAGAGACTGGGCGGCGTACGGGGTGAACGGTTGGCACCGTGCTTACAGCGGCGGGCGGATTCACGTGCCAGCTCCAGCCGGTAGACAGACAGGCGGTTGGGCCCACCACAGGTGCTGGTCTTCTCCCCTTTACAATGCATGCTGCACTCTGCATCGCTGGTGTTCACAGTCTGGATCTTGTGGCCACAGTAACACTCAGCTCCAAACTCCAGGCCCGCGTACTGATAGCCCCTGCAGAGAAAAACAAGACCGCCCGTTCAATCTTGCATCATCCATTAGCTTAGTTTAGTTTAGTCTGCAGAAGGGTCTCGACCCAAAACATCAACCATTCCTTTTCTCCAGAGATGCTGCCTGACCCGCTGAGTTGCTCCAGCTTTTTGCATCTATCTTCGGTTTAGTTTAGTTTAGTTTAGTTAAGTTTAGTTTCATCGAAGAAGGGTCTCGACCCAACATGCCACCCATTCATTCCTTCAGAGATGCTGCTGAGTTAATCCAGGTTTTTGTGACTATCTTCAGTTTAGTTTAGTTTAGTTTAGTTTAGTTTAGTTTAGTTTAAGTTAGTTTAGAGATAGAGATTTGTCAGTTAATTGGCTTCCGTAAATTGTCCCTATTGTTTAGTTTTTTAGTTTAGTTTAGAGATACAGCACGGAAACAGGCCCCTTCGGCCTACCGACCAGCGATCCCCGCACGCTAACACTATCCTACACACACTAGGGACGATTTACATTTACACCAAGATAATTGGCCTACAAACCCGCACGTCTTTGGAGTGCGGGAGGAAACCGGAGCACCCGGAGAAAACCCACGCAGGTCACGGGGAGAACGTACAAACTCCGTACAGACGGCGCCCGTAGTCGGGATCGAACCCGGGTCTCTGGCACCGTGAGGCAGCAGCTCTACCCGCTGCGCCACCGTGCCGCTTTGATGTGTAAGATAGAAACATAGGACATAGAAACACAGGTGCAGGAGGAGGCCATTCTGCCCCATTGAGCCAGCACCGCCATTCTATATGATCATGGCTGACCTTCCAAAATCAGTGCCCCGTTCCTGCTTTCTCCCCGTATCCCTTGATTCCGTTAGCCCCAAGAGCTAAATCTAACTCTCTCTTGAAAACGTCACTGGAGTTACGTGGGTGGGAAAATAACTGCAGGTGCTGGTATAAATCGAAGGCATCACAAAATGCTGGAGTAACTCAGCGGGTCAGGCAGCATCTCTGGAGAGAAGGAATGGGCGACGTTTCGGGGTCGAGACCCTTCTTCAGACCGATGTCAGGGGAGGGAGCGGGACAAAGGAAGGATATAGGTGGAGACAGGAAGACAGTGGGAGAACTGGGAAGGGGAGGGGAAGAGTGGGACAGAGGATTTTAGATAGCTTAGATAGCTCCTCTGCCCCTCTCTTCCCCTCCCCCTTCCCAGTTCTCCCTCTATCTTCCTTTATATCCTTCCTTTGTCCCGCCCCCCCCCCCCCCCTTGACATCAGACTGAAGAAGGGTCTCGACCCGAAACGTCACCCATTCCTTCTCTCCAGAGATGCTGCCTGACCTGCTGAGTTACTCCAGCATTGAGTGATACCTGGAGTATAGGGTTGGTCGCTGGTGGGCACGTACTCTTCAGACTGAAACTAAAGCTGGAATATTTTATTATCATTCCGATTATGGCGATGAACTCAGCCGAAAGAGAGCGTCGGGTCTAATTCCTCCAACCTACCTCTCAGCGCAGTTGTCCTGGCAACGGAATACGGTCATCTTCCTGTAGTCGAAGAAGGCCGTCCCTCTCAACGCCCTCTGTTTGGTGCTGTCCAGATAACAGCCAATATATTTCGCTGGGAGAGAGAGAGAGAGGGGGGGAGAGAGAGAGAGAGAGAGAGAGAGAGAGAGAGAGAGAGAGAGAGAGGGGGAGAGAGAGAGAGACAGGGGGAGAGAGGGGGAGAGACAGGGAGAGAGGGGGGGAGAGAGAGAGAGAGAGAGAGAGAGAGAGAGAGAGAGAGAGAGAGAGAGAGAGAGAGAGAGAGAGAGGGGGGGGGGAGAGAGAGGGGGGGGAGAGAGGGGGGGAGAGAGGGGGGGGAGAGAGAGAGTGGGAGAGAGAGAGGGAGAGAGGAGAAAGTAAACAAGGTTCACACCACAGTAATAACTAAAATTCGCAGAGAGCGCATGGAGATTCACAAGAAACATTGTGTAGGAAAGAACTGCAGATGCTGGTTTAAATGGAATTTTCTCACGATCAGTAGCTCTACTCAATAACCAAACATAGCCTCCTCTTTACTCTGGCATTTTAATTTCATTCACATGTTTAAACTATAATGTTGCATTCTTAATGTTTTAATGTTTGCAACGCTTTAATCTTAACTGTATGTTCACTGTGTGTCCGTGTTGTTACTTGCGGGCGGAGCACCGAGGCACATTCCTTGTATGTGCACATACTTGGCCAATAAAGGTTATTCAGTTCAACACAAGATAGACACAAAATGCTGGAGTAACTCAGCGGGTGAGGGAGCATCTCACAAGTAAATAGCCCGCGGGCTAACAAATTCCCACAGGTTCACTCCATTTAAAGGCCATTTAAAACTGGAATTTAGAAGGATGAGAGGGGATCTTATCGAAACGTATAAGATTATTAAGGGGTTGGACACGTTGGAGGCAGGAAACATGTTCCCAATGTTGGGGGAGTCCAGAACCAGGGGCCACACAGTTTAAGAATAAGGGGTAGGCCATTTAGAACGGAGATGAGGAAAAACTTTTTCAGTCAGAGAGTTGTGAATCTGTGGAATTCTCTGCCTCAGAAGGCAGTGGAGGCCAATTCTCTGAATGCATTCAAGAGAGAGCTGGATAGAGCTCTTAAGGATAGCGGAGTCAGGGGGTATGGGGAGAAGGCAGGAACGGGGTACTGATTGAGAATGATCAGCCATGATCACATTGAATGGCGGTGCTGGCTCGAAGGGCCGAATGTCACGGGAAGAACGTACAAACTCCGTCCAAACGGCGCCCGCAGTCGGGATCGAACCCGTGTCTCCGGCGCTGCGTTCGCTGTAAGGCAGCAACTCTACCGCTGCGCCACCCGCGCCGCCGTTCTATCCTACACACACACTGAGGCCAATTTACAGAAGCCGATTGACCTACAAAGAAGGGATGGGACTCGACCCGAAGCGTCACCCGTTCCTTCTCCCCAGAGACGCCCCCTGTCCCGCTGAGTTACTCCAGCCTTTTGTGTCCTTCTTCCGGTTGTAAGTGTCTTTCCGGTGACTGCTTAGCGCGCGGCAAAAGCCTGTCGCCGCACCTCGGCGCACGTGGCAATAACCCGAGTGGAACGGAACGGGACATGAAAGACGGGAAAGTGGGATTTGTTCCAAACGGCACATCGTATAATGACGACGACAATTCTTATGGCACACGATGACCTACTTATAGAAACATAGAAAACATAGAAACATAGAAAATAGGTGCAGGAGTAGGCCATTCGGCCCTTCGAGCCTGCACCGCCATTCAATATGATCATGGCTGATCGTCCAACTCAGTATCCTGTACCTGCCTTCTCTCCATACCCCCTGATCCCTTTAGCCACAAAGGCCACATCTAACTCCCTCTTAAATATAGCCAATGAACTGGCCTCAACTACCTTCTGTGGCAGAGAATTCCACAGATTCACCACGCTCTGTGTGAAAAAAAACGTTCTCATCTCGGTCCTAAAAGACTTCCCCCTCATCCTTAAACTGTGACCCCTTGTTCTGGACTTCCCCGACATCAGGAACAATCTTCCTGCATCTAGCCTGTCCAACCCCTTAAGAATTTTGTAAGTTTCTATAAGATCCCCCCTCAATCTTCTAAATTACAGCGAGTACAAGCCGAGTCTATCCAGTCTTTCTTCATATGAAAGTCCTGCCATCCCAGGGATCAATCTGGTGAACCTTCTCTGTACTCCCTCTATGGCAAGAATGTACCGTACGCACAAACAAGCCCGTGCTAATTGGCTGGTGAAGCTGCCTCCACAAGGTCACGCTGTGTGAGCCTGCAGGGCGACTCATCCCAAATTAAAGATTAAAACTGCGGAATCTGCTGACAAATGGCGGAGATTAGCGGATAATCCACTCATCCAAACAAGCTGACAAGCACGGCTTATGCATTTAATTTCTCCTTCACTTCGCCCCCATCAGAATCTCAGCAACACTGGCAAAAAATGTAGTTTAGTTCAGTTGTAGAGATAAAGCGCGGAAACAGGCCCTTCGGCCCACCGAGTCCGCGCCGACCTGCTATCCCCGCACGCTAACACTATCCTAAACACACACACACAAATGATAATTTTTGCCAAAGCCAATTAGTTCAGTTACAGTTTCAGTTTATTGTCACGTGTACCGAGGTACAGTGAAAAGCTTTCTCGTTGCGCGCTATCCAGTCAGCGGAAAGACAATACGTGATTTACAATCGAGCCGTCCGCAGTGTACAGATGCACGATAAAGGGAATAACGTGAATAACGTTTAGTTTAACCTACAAACCTGAATGTCTTGGAGTCTTTGGGCTTTAGATTTTTAGGGATACGGCACGGAAACAGGCCCTTCGGCCTACCGAGTCCGTGCCGACCAGTGATCCCCGCACACTAGGCTACCCTACACACACGAGGGACAATTTACAATTTTTACTGAAGTCAATTAACCTACAAACCCGCACGTCTTTGGAGTGTGGGAGGAAACCGGAGCACCCGGAGAAAACCCACGCAGGTCGCGGGGGGAACGTGCAAACTCCGTACAGACAGCACCCGAGCTCAGAATCGAACCGGGGTCTCTGGCGCTGTGAGGCAGCGACTCTACCGCTGCGCCACCGTGCTGAAGGGTCTGTTTCCATGTTGCATGACTCTACGATGCTATGAATAAGGGGTAGGCCATTTAGAACGGAGATGAGGATAAACGTTTTCAGTCAGAGAGTTGTAAATCTGTGGAATTCTCTGCCTCAGAAGGCTGTGGAGGCCAATTCTCTGAATGCATTCAAGGGAGAGCTAGATAGAGCTCTTAAGGATCGCGGAGTCAGGGGGTATGGGGAGAAGGCAGGAACGGGGTACTGATTGAGAATGATCAGCCATGATCACATTGAATGGCAGTGCTGGCTCAAAGGGCCGAATGGCCTCCTCCTGCACCTATTGTCTATTGTCTATTGGTTCCACGCTGCATCAGTCTGTGACTCTAAAGATTAACAACTGCCTTCCTGGGTGACTCCTTGGCGCAAGTGAAACGAATAATAATTAACAACGAGCATCAGTCTTTGCAGTTTGTAGCAGCTTTCTTATCCTTGCGATGCTTGTGCTGTTTAAGTGTTCATTTCAATTGGACTATCTGCCACAGTCAGGATTTGAGATCAATCACTGGCCGATGGCCCCAATTCATGTGAGCGTCGTATGTGTGTATGCGTGTGGGGAATATGGAAAGGGCCCCGTGCCCACCGATCAATATCTCCATTAGCAAGGCAATTGGAAAGCACCTCTGGAGAAAGAGAAAGTCATTAACAGCATCTGGTCCCCCTCGCAACGAAGACCTTAACTGCCCCTCACCAGCGAATGGAAGAAAGTATTGTATTATCCACCCTCATCCACGCCTTCATCACCTCCCGTCTGGACTACTGCAACAGCCTCCTCTATGGCGCACCCTCAAAAATCATCAGTAAACTTCAATACATTCAAAACCGCTGCCCGTCTACTCACCCACACCCCGATCCATGACCATATCACCCCCCGTCCTTTACAAACTCCACTGGCTCCCCATCCCCCAGAGAATCCAGTACAAAATCCTCCTCATGACCTACAAAACCCTTCATAACCTGGCCCCATCCTACCTGACTGACCTCCTCCACAGGCACACTCCCACCTGCACCCTCCGCTCTGCCGCTGCCAATCTCCTATCCCCCCCCCCCTCCGGACCAAACTCAGATCCTGGGGGACAGAGCTTTCTCCATCGCTGCTCCCACCCTATGGAACTCACTACCCCAAACCGTCAGAGACTCCTCCTCACTCACCACATTCAAAACATCACTGAAGTCTCACCTGTTCAGTACTGCCTTCAACCACTGAAGGTCACCTCACCTTCTGTCTCCTTTCTCTGTTCGTTTACTTATTTATCTATTTATTCACTTCCCTATGTTCTCTAAATCCCTGTAAAGCGTCTTTGAGTGTATGAAAAGCGCTATATAATGTAATGTATTATTATTATTATTATTATTAGAGTCCTACACCGCCGATCAGCCAGAACATCATAGGAAAATAACTGCAGACGCTGGTACAAATCGAAGGTATCACAAAACGCTGGAGTAACTCAGCAGGTCAGGCAGCATCTAGGAGAAGGGTCTCGACCCGAAACGTCACCCATTCCCTCCCTCCTAGATGCTGCCTGACCCGCTGAGTTACTCCAACATTTTGTGACAGTCAAAACATTATGACCACTGACAGGCGAAGTGAATAACATTGATTGTCTTGTTACAATGGCACCTGTCAAGGGGTGGATATATTAGGCAGCAAGTGAACGGTCAGTTCTTGAAGTTGAACCTTTTCACTCAGAGAGTTGTGAATCTGTGGAATTCTCTGCCTCAGAAGGCAGTGGAGGCCAATTCTCTGAATGCATTCAAAAGAGAGCTAGATACAGCTCTTAAGGATAGCGGAGTCAGGGGGTATGGGGAGAAGGCAGGAACGGGGTACTGATTGTGAATGATCAGCCATGATCACATTGAACGGTGGTGCTGGCTCAAAGGGCCGAATGGCCTCCTCCTGCACCTATTGTCTATCATGTAGACGCACAGAGTCTCTTGCCCAGGGTAGGGGAATCGAGAGCATAGGTTCAAGGTGAAGGGGAAAAGATTTAATAGGAATCTGAGGGGTAACTTTTCCACACAAAGGGCGGTGGGTGTGTGGAACGAGCTGCCAGGGGATGTAGTTGAGGCTGGGACTATCCCAACGTTTAAGAAACAGTTAGACAGGTACATGGACAGGATATTCTTGCTATGGAGGGCATGCAGCGTAGGTTCACTAGGTTAATTCCCGGAATGGCGGGACTGTCGTATGTTGAAAGGCTGGAGAGATTGGGCTTGTATACACTGGAATTTAGAAGGATGAGGGGGGATCTTATTGAAACATATAAGATAATTAGGGGATTGGACACATTAGAGGCAGGAAACATGTTCCCAATGTTGGGGGAGTCCAGAACAATGGGCCACAGTTTAAGAATAAGGGGTAGGCCATTTAGAACGGAGATAAGGAAGAACTTTTTCAGTCAGAGAGTGGTGAAGGTGTGGAATTCTCTGCCTCAGAAGGCAGCGGAGGCCAGTTCGTTGTATGCTTTCAAGAGAGAGCTGGATAGAGCTCTTAAGGATAGCGGAGTGAGGGGGTATGGGAGAAGGCAGGAACGGGGTACTGATTGAGAGTGATCAGCCATGATCGCATTGAATGGCGGTGCGTACAGGCTCGAAGGGCTGAATGGCCTACTCCTGCACCTATTGTCTATTGTCTATTGTCTATTGACATGTTCGGAGGGATATGGACCAAACGCGGGCAGGTGGGACTGGTGCAGCTGGGACATTGTTGGCCGGTGTGGGCGAGTTGGGCCGCGAGGCCTGTTTCCACGCTGTGTCGCTGCATGACCTGGGTCTGAACGAGGCTTCCTGCTGCTCACGTCAAACTACGGAAAATCCATAACCTCCCCATTAGCGTCAAAGTCATTTCCACTGCAATCATTAGTAGTCAATCTCGTGAGCGATGGTGCCTCGTTACTGTCAGTAACCTTTTAATCTGCTCTAAGCCCATCAAAAGCTGCCGCCCTAAACACACATGCCCAAGTGATTTGGTGTGAGGTTGCGGGAGGCTATTAAATGCGGGGATATTAAATGCTGGGATACCCGAACCGAACCTCAGGGAAAGAAGACTGTAACATTCAGGTTCAGGAACAGCTTCTATTGTCTATTGTCTATTGTCTATTGTCTATTGTCTATTGAATTCTCTGCCTCAGAAGGCAGTGGAGGCCAATTCTCTGAATGCATTCAAGAGAGAGCTAGATAGAGCTCTTAAGGATAGCGGAGTCAGGGGGTATGGGGAGAGGGCAGGAACTGATTGAGAATGATCAGCCATGATCACATTGAATGACGGTGCTGGCTCGAAGGGCCGAATGGCCTCCTCCTGCACCTATTGTCTATTGTCTATTGTCTTCCCCACAGCCACCAGGCTGTTAAACACCACAACCTCCAAATAATCTCCAGACCACATACACTTGGAGGCATTGCTTGGTTTTTTCCTGCACTATTAATGATCGTTTGTTTTTTATGTGTAAGTCAGTCTCGTCGGTTTAGTTTATTGTCACATGTACCGAGTGTACAGTGAAAAGGTTTTGCTGCGCGCTAACCAGTCAGCGGAAAGACAACACATGGTTACAATCGAGCCGTCCAATC
>NC_135977.1:4228015-4248015 GCF_053455715.1 Rhinoraja longicauda
ATGGCCTAATTCTGCTCCCATCACTATGAACAATGAACAAATATCAACGATGCATGTCGTGGAACACAAGAATAAACGTGCCACGGATGAAATTCTCCAGGCTTAATTCCAATAGCCCATAAATTCCAATTTAACCAAATCAAATCAATGGAAAGCAGAGCACACTTTGGGACCGTAATCCTACAAGCAATTGTGGACCAACAGCGGCACAGTGTGGGACGTGTAAATTAATCAATTCTAATTGATTAATTGGCTGGAAATTTTAATCAACAGTTCGTGACGTGATCAATTAATCTTCCCTCGCTCGGTCTGCCCTCGATCCACTTATTTCAGGGATTGCTCTATTCACGTCCTCCCCTCTCCCCCCCCCACCCCCCCCCCCACTCTCCCCCCCAACCCACCCCCCCCCCCTCCACCCACCTACCCCCGAACCTTCAGTCCAGCTTTAGGTTAGACTTTAGAGATACAGCTCGGAAACAGGCCCTTCGGCCCACTGAGACCACTCCGGCCAGCGATTGCCCCGTACACGGGAACTATCCGACACACAACACACACAGTTGGGACAATTTACAATTTTACCGAAGCCAAATTAACCCACAAACCCCGAAGATAGACACAAAGCGGATGGAGTCACTCAGCGGGTCGGGCAGCATCCCTGGAGAAAAAGGATAGGTGACGTTTCGGGTCGGGACCCTTCTTCAGACCCGCCCCGAGACGTCACCCATTCCTTCTCTCCGGAGATGCTGCCCATCCCGATGAGCTACCCCCAGCATTCTTTGTCCATCTTCGGTACAAACCAGCGCCTGCAGTTCCTTTCTACGCAAACTCCAAACCCGCACGTCTTTGGAGCGCGGGAGGGAAACCGGAGCACCCGGAGAAAGCCCACGCAGGTCACGGGGAGAGTGTGCAAACTCCGCACAGACAGCACCCGTGTGGCCGGTATGGAACCCGGGTATCCGGCGCTGAGAGGCACCGACTCTACCGCCACCGTGCCAAGCAAGCCAAGCAGGGTTATTGTTTCATCTTCAACACGCTGACAGGAGGCATTGAAAAGTGAAATAGTATTGGATAAAAGTGAAAGGCCTGGATAGAGTGGATGTGGAGAGGATGTTTCCACTAGTGGGAGAGTCTAGGACCAGAGGGCACAGCCTCAGAATTAAAAGACTTTCTTTTAGGAAGGAGATGAGGAGGAATTTCTTTAGTGAATCTGTTGGATTATTTGCCACAGAAGGCTGTGGAGGCCAACTCAGTGGATATTTTTAAGGCAGAGATGGATAGGTTCTTGATTACATAGAAAATAGGTGCAGGAGGAGGCCGTTCGGCCCTTCGAGCCAGCACCGCAATTCATCGTGATCATGGGTCAGTACGGGTGTTAAGGGGTTTACGGGGAGAAGGCAGGAGAACGGGGTTCGGAGGGAGAGGTGGGTCGGCCGTGATTGAATGGCGGAGAGGACTCGATGGGCCGAACGGCCTGATTCTACTCCCGTCACGTCACGACGGTACGATCTCGCGATCGCCCGGCTTCTGGCGACGCCAATTAAAATCGGGAATCTGAAATGTGAAGGCAATTTGATAGACTGAGTCCGAGGGGCACCTCATCCTGGATATTTACTTGAAGCAGGCACTCACTCGGTGGTGAGATGGGATTTGAAATCTCAGCCATTAATAGTCTCCCACCTCGTGATAATCCATTTAGCAGAGACTTGAACAATGAGAAAAAGATTAGGTCAGGACATTACATTGAACACAGCATCTGTAATGAAGGCTCGGAATATATTTAAGGGAGTTGAATGTTGAATATGAACGCTGTGATCTATGGCAGTGTTGATTGCTGGCGGAGGCTGGAATTTAGTACACAGTACACCGATGTACACTCTGTGACAAATTAACTGCCCTCACGGTCACCCTTGTTAATACTTGACAATGGGGAATTACGGATTCTTTATGTCGTGGGTCTGTCCGGCTTGTCAGCTGATACATAATTCATCTCCAGTGCTGGGTTATAAATCCTGCGGTGGCCAACTACAGTGTGGAGACAAAGGTGGAGCAGTGGTAGAGTTGCCACCTCAACAGCACCAGAGACCCTGGTTCCATCCTGACCAAGGGGGGTTTAGTTTAGAGATACAGCGTGGAAACAGGCCATCCCGCGCCGACCAGCGATCCCCGCACGCTGACACTATCTAGGGACAATTTTGTACATTTACACCCTAGCCAATTAACCTACAAACCCGCACGTCTTTGGAGCGCGGGAGGAAACCGAAGATCTCGGGAGAAAACCCACGCAGGTCACGGGGAGAACGTACAAACTCCGCACAGACAGCGCCCGTAGTCGGGATCGAACCCGGGTCTCCGGCGCTGTGAGGCAGCAACTCTACCGCTGCGCCACCGTGACCGCCCCAATGTTGGACACGTTGGCCAGGGTGGTCAAGTTGGGCCGAAGGGCCTGTTTCCACGCTGTATCACACACTATGACTCAGGTGGGACTAGTGTGGATGGGACATGGTGGCCGGTGTGGGCAAGTTGGGCCGAAGGGCCTGTTTCCACGCTGTATCACACACTATGACTCAGGTGGGACTAGTGTGGATGGGACATGGTGGCCGGTGTGGGCAAGTTGGGCCGAAGAGAGGCACGGTGGCGCAGCGGTAGAGTTGCTGCCTCACAGCGAATGCAGCGCCGGAGTCCCGGGTTCGATCCCGACTACGGACGCTGCCTGTACGGAGTTTGCACGTTCTCCCCGTGACCTGCGCAGGTTTTCCCCTGAGACTGAACTGAACTCAAACTGAAAAACTAAAACTAAAATGTGGAGGGAACCCGCTGTGGTTGCTACGAAACCTCTTCCCGAGTCTCTCACTAATAGGTCGGCCATGATCAGTCGACCGTGTTTTGGCCCCAGGGTTTTTCACCTGGGATTTAATGAGAAATGTAATGTAGTATGTGGTGAGCCATCGCGTCCTGAAGACAGCGTCTGCTCTGGACGTCAGGGCCAATTATAATCCATCATTTTGCCATGTCCACTTATTTTTCTTCGGGGATAACCTGCCTGCAGCTTCTCACGGCTCAGTGGCTCCTGAATACTGGCTGTAGAAGTTGGGTTTACAAGCTCACATGTTCTCACGAGTAGAATTAGGCCATTCGGCCCATCGAGCCCGCTCCGCCGTTCAGTCACGCCTTCGTGTGATCTTCTGATATAGTTTCGTTTTAGAGATACAGCGCGGAAACAGGCCCTTTCGGCCCACCGGGTCCGCGCCGACCAGCGATCCCCGCACACTAACACTATCCTACACCCACTAGGGACAATTCTTTACATTTACCAAGCCGATTAACCTGCAAAGCTGCACGTCTTTGGAGCGCTGGAATAAACCGAAGATCTCAGGAGAAAACCCACGCAGGTCACGGGGAGAACGTGCAAACTCTGTACAGACGGCGCCCATAGTCGGGATGGAACCCGGGTCTCCGGCGCTGCATTCGCTGTAAGGCAGCAACTCTACCGCTGCGCCACCGTGCCGCCCCTAAATGAACGTACAAAGCTGTACGTCTGTGGAGATTGGGGGAAAACCCATGCAAGTCACGGGGAGAACGTGCAAGCTCCACACAGACAGGCGCCCCGTAGACGAAATCGAACCCTGGTCTCTGGCGCTGGAAGGCAGCAACTCTACCGCTGCGCCACCGTGCCGCCCGCTACGGTCTTCATTATGACTGCAAATGCTCTGGTTAATCGCACATACCCTGCCTCCCACAATGTCGTACGTGATAGGAGCAGAATTAGGCCGTTCGGCCCATCGAGTCTACTCTGCCATTCAATCATGGCTGATCCAAATCTCTCCCTATGATCCATCTCATCAGTCTGAAGAAGGGTCTCGACCCGAAACCTCACCCATTCCTTCTCTCCAGAGATGCTGCCCGACCTGCTGAGTTACTCCAGCATTTTGTGACACCATCTCTCCCTCCTAACCCCATTCTCCTGCCTTCTCCCCGTAACCCCTGACACCCGCACTGATCAAGAATATGCCTTAAATATGTCCGCTGAAATGGCCTCCACAATGGCAAAGAGTCCCACAGATTCACCGCCCGCCTATCGCAGAGTGCATTTGCCACTGCCCACCACGACGGCAGTGGACAATAGACAATAGACAATAGACAATAGGTGCAGGAGGAGGCCATTCAGCCCTTCGAGCCAGCACCGCCATTCAATGCGATCATGGCTGATCACTCTCAATCAGTACCCCGTTCCTGCCTTCTCCCCATACCCCCTCACTCCGCTATCCTTAAGAGCTCTATCCAGCTCTCTCTTGAAAGCATCCAACGAACTGGCCTCCACTGCCTTCTGAGGCAGAGAATTCCACACCTTCACCACTCTCTGACTGAAAAAGTTCCTCCTCATCTCCGTTCTAAATGGCCTACCCCTTATTCTTAAACTGTGGCCCCTGGTTCTGGACTCCCCCAACATTGGGAACATGTTTCCTGCCTCTAATGTGTCCAATCCCCTAATTATCTTATATGTTTCAATAAGATCCCCCCTCATCCTTCTAAATTCCAGTGTATACAAGCCTAATTGCTCCAGCCTTTCAACATACGACAGTCCCGCCATTCCGGGAATTAACCTAGTGAACCTACGCTGCACGCCCTCAATAGCCAGAATATCCTTCCTCAAATTTGGAGACCAAAACTGCACACAGTACTCCAGGTGTGGTCTCACCAGGGCCTGGTACAACTGTAGAAGGACCTCTTTGCTCCTATACTCAACTCCTCTTGTTATGAAGGCCAACATTCCATTGGCTTTCTTCACTGCCTGCTGTACCTGCATGCTTCCTTTCAGTGACTGATGCACTAGGACACCCAGATCTCGTTGAACATCCCCTCTTCGTAACTTGACACCATTCAGATAATAATCTGCCTTTCTATTCTTACTTCCAAAGTGAATAACCTCACACTTATCTTCATTAAACTGCATCTGCCATGTATCCACCCACTCACACAACCTGTCCAAGTCACCCTGCAGCCTTATTGCATCTTGCTCACAATTCACACTGCCCCCCAGCGTAGTATCATCTGTAGGAATATTAGTTGGCGTGTTTGGCCTTGTGTTGAACTTTGGAGTGACCGTTTGTGGAGAGAGGTTTCCACACATCCCCTGAACGAAGCAGTTTATTCATAGCAATTTAGAAACATAGAAAATAGGTGCAGGAGTAGGCCATTCGGCCCTTCGAGCCTGCACCGCCATTCAATATGATCATGGCTGATCATCCAACTCAGTATCCCGTACCTGCCTTCTCTCCATACCCCCTGATCCCTTTAGCCACAAGGGCCACATCTAACTCCCTCTTAAATATAGCCAATGAACTGGCCTCAACTACCTTCTGTGGCAGAGAATTCCACAGATTCACCACTCTCTGTGTGAAAAAAAACGTTTTCTCATCTCGGTCCTAAAAGACTTCCCCCTTATCCTTAATTTATTGGTGGCTTCTTGATCCACCAGTGCACAACGAGAGAGACGAAGGCATTAAATAGGCTTTTTATCCGAGGTGCATTATCTCTCTGCGGTGTCTTTTACATGATGGCTATAAAGTTAAGCGAGATGTTGCTGCTTCCCATTGATAGTGCCCACGATGTGTGTTGAATTTATATTGTGTCCTCTTTACTCACCAATTAAAATAAATGATGGCTATTAAACTATCTTCTTCTTTCCATTTATCCCATCAGCACTAATTTTCCAGCTTTATTTAATGTTGCTGCTTTTCTATCGGTTAGGAAGTGTTAATACATCAATCGCACACTATTTGTCGTTAAGCAAACACCCGTAAAATTGCCACCACCTCTTTACTGCCGGAGACGGATGCAAAACGCTGGAGTGACTCAGTGAGACAGGTGGCGCCTCTGGAGAACAAGGACACGTTAGAGGCAGGAAACATGTTCCCAGTGTTGGGGGGGGGGGGGGGAGTCCAGAACCAGGGGCCGCACAGTTTAAGAATAAGGGGTAGGCCATTCAGAAAGGAGATGAGGAAAAACTTTTTCAGTCAGAGAGTTGTGAATCTGTGGAATTCTCTGCCTCAGAAGGCAGTGGAGGCCAATTCTCCGAATGTATTCAAGAGAGAGCTAGATAGAGCTCTTAAGGATAGCGGAGTCAGGGGGGTATGGGGAGAAGGCAGGAACGGGGTACTGATTGAGAATGATCAGCCATGATCACATTGAATGTTGGTGCTGGCTCTAAGGGCTGAATGGCCTCCTCCTGCACCTATTGTCTATTGTCTATTGTCTATTGACTAGCCCAATATGCCAACAGGGCTGACACGGACAAGGTGGGCCGAAGGGCTGTATAGCCCCTGGACTCTATGGTAGATATAATTTCACAATCAAAAGGCGCTAAGCGAAGAGACTGCGGAAATAAGTGAAGGACAATTAGCATCGTAGCGGTCCTGAGAGATTGGGCACCATTTCAGCAGTAATTATATTTTGGTGAAAGCTGTTGAACAGACTTTTACAATGACGACAGGCACTGAAACAGCTCCCTCGTCTCCACTCAGTCGATAGACGTGCCTTTCTATCATTGCCTTTACAACTCTGCAATGTCTGTAAAGTGCTTCACATCCAGTGAGGTGTTTCTTTGAAGTGCGTTTGCTGCTAAAATGCAGGGATAATTAATCTTAGGTCACGTCATTGGAATTGAGCACTGCTGGGTTATGTAGTCACTAAGCCTACAGTGTCCGGGCCTACAGTGTCTGGGCCCACAGTGTCCTGGCATACAGTGTCTGAGCCTACAGTGCCCGGGCCTACAGTGTCTGGACCCACAGTGTCCGGGCCTACAGTGCCCGGGCCTACAGTGTCCGGGCCCACAGTGTCTGGGCCTATAGTGTCCGGGCCTACAGTGTCCGGGCCTACAGTGTCTGGGCCCACAGTGTCCTGGCATACAGTGTCCGAGCCTACAGTGTCCGAGCCCACAGTGTCCGGGCCTACAGTGTCCGGGCCTACAGTGTCCGCGCCTACAGTGTCCGGGCCTACGGTGCCGGGCCTACAGTGTCCGGGCGTACAGTGTCCGGGCCTACAGTGTCCGGGTCTACAGTGCCCAGGCCTACAGTGTCCGGGCCTACAGTGTCTGGATCTACCATGTCCAGGCATACAGTGTCCGGGCCTACAGTGTCTGGGCCCACAGTGTCCGGGCCTACAGTGTCCGGGCCTACAGTATCAGGGCCTACAGTGTCCGGGCCTACAGTGTCCGGGCCTACAGTGTCCGGGCCTACAGTGTCCGGGCCTACAGTGTCCGGGCCTACAGTGTCCGGGCCTACAGTGTCCGGGCCTACAGTGTCCTGGCATACAGTGTCCAGGCCTACAGTGTCCGCGCCTACAGTGTCCGAGCCTACAGAGTCCGGCCCTACAGTGTTCGGCCCTACAGTGTCCGGGCCTACAGTGCCGGGCCTACAGTGTCCGGGCCTACAGTGTCCGGGCCTACAGTGTCCGGGCCTACAGTGTCTGGATCTACCATGTCCAGGCATACAGTGTCCGGGCCTACAGTGTCCGGGCCCACAGTGTCCTGGCATACAGTGTCCGGGCATACAGTGTCCGGGCTTACAGTGCCCGGGCCTACAGTGCCCGGGCCTACAGTGTCCTGGCCGACAGTGTCCGGGCCTACAGCATCCCCCGGGCCTAATACGGGACAAGGGCGGTCCCATACGGGACAAACCAATTTAGCCCAAAATACGGGATGTCCCGGCTAATACGGGACGGTTGGCGACCCTAGCACTGTACAGAATTTACACGTTTCTCCGTCGGTCTATCTTCGCTGTAAACCGGCATCTCCAGTTCCTTCCTGCACCTTTGAGTCGAGTTGCTCGGTGCTTCTGCAGATACGTAGCTAGCATCTGAAGCAGATGGTTATCGAACCCGGGCAGTGCAAAACAGTTGACGCTGAAGTGATTGGGCCGGTGTGACAAGGGCTGATGAAGGATAGCCCACGATCAATGCATCTGTAAATGGCTATTACAAGCAGTGTCAACTGGGCTCAAGGCCTTGAGTTTATCAGTCAGGAGTGCAATTATTTCATATTTTTGATCTGAGGAAAGCAGTCAACTGATCAATACTCTTCACGCAGTGAGTCTACTCCTTCCCTGCCTGCTGAGAAGAGACACACAAGGCTTCCCAGTCTTCATTAATAGCCGGGAGGAGTGTACGTAGAGTGCACAATGAGAATAAGAGGCCGGCCGGCGAGATTCCCCACTGTCTCGGCCAAGCTGTCTGGAACACTGCTCTGAATACAGACACACAACGCTGGAGTAACTCAGCGGGACAGGCAGCATCTCTGGAGAGAAGGAATCATGGGTGGCGTTTCAGGTCGAGACCTTTCTTCAGTCCATCTTCCGTTCAAACCAGCATCTGCAGTCCCATCCTGCTAATCACTTTCAGGATTTACTTTATTTTGTAGCAATGGTCTGGTTCACCCAAAATGTCACCCATTCCTTCTCTCCAGAGATGCTGCCTGTCCCCGCTGAGTTACAATAGACAATAGACAATAGACGATAGGTGCAGGAGTAGGCCATTCGGCCCTTCGAGCTAGCACCGCCATTCAATGTGATCATGGCTGATCATTCTCAATCAGTACCCCGTTCCTGCCTTCTCCCCATACCCCCTGACTCCGCTATCCTTAAGAGCTCTATCTAGCTCTCTCTTGAATGCATTCAGAGAATTGGCCTCCACTGCCTTCTGAGGCAGAGAATTCCACAGATTCACAACTCTCTGACTGAAAAAGTTTTTCCTCATCTCCGTTCTAAATGGCCTGCCCCTTATTCTTAAACGGTGCCCCCTGGTTCTGGACTCCCCCAACATTGGGAACATGTTTCCTGCCTCTAATGTGTCCAACCCCTTAATAATCTTATATGTTTCGATAAGAAACTCCAGCACTTTGTGTCTATCTTTGGTGTAAACCACCATCTGCAGTTTAGTTTAGTTTAGTTTAGTTTAGAGATACAGCGCGGAAACAGGCCCTTCGGCCCACCGAGTCTGCGCCGACCAGCGATCCCCGCACACTAACACTATCCTGCACACACTAGGGACAATTTTTACATTTACACCAAGCCAATTAACCTACAAACCTGCACGTCTTTGGAGTGTGGGAGAAAACGGAAGATCTCAGAGAAAACCCACGCAGGTCACGGGGAGAACGTGCAAACTCCGTACAGACAGCGCCCGTAGTCGGGATCGAACCTGGGTCTCCAGCGCTGCATTCGCTGTAAGGCAGCAACTCTACCGCTGCGCCACCGTGCCGTCCGAATTTTGTGCAAATGGAGGAGATTAGTTTAACTTGACATCATTTGATTAGCACGGGTGTCAGGGATTATGGGGAGAAGGCAGCAGAATGGGGTTGAGAGGGGAAGGTAGACCAGCCTCGATTGAATGGCCGTGTAGACTTGATGGGCCGAATGGCCTAATTCTACACCTATCACTTATGAACTTATCATTTGTGGCATGGACGTTGTGGGCCAAAGGGCCTGTTCCTGAGCTGTACTGTTCTATGTTGGATAGAGCGGATGTGGAGAGGATGTTTCCACTAGTGGGAGAGTCCAGGACCAGAGGTCACAGCCTCAGAATTAAAGGACGTTCTTTTAGGAAGGAGATGAGGAGGAATTTCTTTAGCCAGAGGGTGGTGAATCTGTGGGATTCTTTGCCACAGAAGGCTGTGAAGGCCAAGTCAGTGGATATTTTTAAAGCAGAGATAGATAAGATTCTTGATTAGTACGGGTGTCAGGGGTTATGGGGAGAAGGCAGGAGAATGGGGTTAGGAGGGAGAGATAGATCAGTCACGATCGAATGGCGGAGTAGACTCGATGGGCCGAATGGTCTGTTCCTGTTCCATGTTCTAAAACTCACCTCAATTATCGCAGTTCCGAGACTGACAAACCCACCCCAATCTTGCGATTTAAACTACACACACGCGCATATATTTCCCACCACAACAATAAAGGAAGGATAAATATAAAACACGCAGTTCAAACTTCTAGGGTTACAAGTCTTTTAATTCATCTAATTAACATTCATAGCCCATTAATCTGCTCAACCAAAATGCCTTCCCCAGTTTTGAAAAGTAGGCTTTGTGTTGTCGGAGTTAAAAATATATTGCGCCTCTCACAAATTCTGCGTGACCCACTTATTTCCCTGCCCCCTCGTCAGTCTCTCTGTCTCACGTATATTAAACGTGCAGAACAGTGAGGGCTTTCACCACACAGTGCGTAACACGGTACAAAGTTTTTGATGCTGCACGCAGGAACTGGCTTAGAGTCACAGAGTCGTAGAGTGATACAGGGTGCGGAAACAGGCCTCTCGGCCCACCTTGCCAACAATGTCCCAGCTACACTAGTCCCACCTGCCCGCGCTTGGTCCATACCCCTCCAGACCTGTCCGATCCATGTTCCCGTCCAACTGGTTCTTGAACTCTGAGATAGTCCCAGCCTCAACCACCTCCTCCGGCAGCCCGTTCCGTACACCCACCACCCTTTGTGTGGAAAAAGTCACCCCTCAGATTCCTATTAAATCTTTTCCCCTTCACCTTAAACCTGTGTCCTCTGGTCCTCGATTCCCCTACTCTGGGCAAGAGACTCCGTGCGCGTACCCGATCTATTCCTCTCATGAGGATACTGTTAGAGGAACAGTGTTGTCACGGTGGCGCAGCGGTAGAGTTGCCGCCTTACAGCGTCAGAGTCCCGGGTTCAATCCCGGCCTGTTTTTTATTTTGGCATTTCAGCAATCATTTATTCAAAATGTGTCCAAATAAAAATATGTACAAATATGAAAAATACAAAGTAAGCACATTCATAACACACAGTGAAAACAAGAGCTAAACGGACAAATTCACTTTTCACGAATAAAAGCCATAATACTCAACAAAATCTCAACAAAATCTTCGTTCTTACACTTTGAACTGAGCAACACAAAAGCTAAGTTTGAATCTATTAACTGGATTAAAAGACAATAGTATTGGCCACACAACCACAGATGAACAGGGATAATAGACAATAGACAATGGGCAATAGGTGCAGGAGTAGGCCATTCGGCCCTTCGAGCCTGTACGCACCGCCATTCAATGTGATCATGGCTGATCATTCTCAATCAGTACCCCGTTCCTGCCTTCTCCCCATACCCCCTGACTCCGCTATCCTTAAGAGCTCTACCTAGCTCTCTCTTGAATGCATTCAGGGAATTGGCCTCCACTGCCTTCTGAGGCAGAGAATTCCGCAGATTCGCAACTCTCTGACTGAAAAAGTTTTTCCTCATCTCAGTTCTAAATGGCCTACCCCCTTATTCTTAAAGTAGTACTGGGTGTCTTAACTGATATTTTACAAAAACATTTTAACCAAATCCAAATGCTATTCAATTCTCTAAGATGCCAAAGACCATGGATACTTAATTTGATATGTGTGTAGGATGGAACTACAGATGCTGGTTTACACTGAAGATAGATCTTGGGGTGCTGTCGATATGGAGTTTGCACTTTCCCCCTTTGAACTGCGTGGGTTTTCTCCGGTTTCCTCCCACGCTCCAAAGACGAGCGGGTTTGCAGGTTGATTGGCCTCGGTATAAATGTAAATTGCCCCTGGAACAGTGTAAGATCGTGCTAGCGCGCGGGGTGATCGCTGGTCGGCACGGACTCGATGGGTCGAAGGGCCTGATGCCCCACAGTATCTCCGAATTAAACTAAACTAAACTAAAATAAATGAAATGAAACTCAACTAAATGACACGAAACTAAATTCCTATCCTTAACCCTCAATAGAAGGCGGAACAGATGTCACTTACAAGGAGTTTGCACGTTCTCCCCGTGACCTGCGTGGGTTTTCTCCGGGTGCTCCGGTTTCCTCCCACGCTCCAAAGACGTGCAGGTTTTTGTAGGTTAATCGGCTCGGTATAAACGTAAAAACTGTCCCTAGTGTGTGCTAGGATAGTGTTAATGCGCGGGGATCGCCGCTCAGCATGGACTCTGTGGGCCGAAGGGCCTGTTTCCGCGCTGTATCTTTAAGCCAAACGTAACCAAACTAAACTGAGACTAAACGAAACTAAACGCCAATGAATGGCAGAGTTGGACAGGCACATTGATGCTTATAGGGGTGGCAAATCAAAACAGATACTATACAATATACTGAAGCAATGTCATTGGCAATAACTGTGAATAGACAATAGACAATAGGTGCAGGAGGAGGCCATTCGGCCCTTCGAGCCAGCACCGCCATTCAATGTGATCATGGCTGATCATTCTCAATCAGTACCCCGTTCCTGCCTTCTCCCCATACCCCCTGACTCCGCTATCCTTAAGAGCTCTATCTAGCTCTCTCTTGAAAGCATTCAGAGAATTGGCCTCCACTGCCTTCTGAGGCAGAGAGTTCCACAGATTCACAACTCTCTGACTGAAAAAGTTTTTCCTCATCTCAGTTCTAAATGGCCGACCCCTTATTCTTAATAAGACGGTCAGAGCGTTTTTTGCTTAGTTGTTCGGTGGCAGTAATGAATTTACAGCTCTTCATATTTCTCATGAACCAAAGCAATAGACAATAGACAATAGACAATAGGTGCAGGAGTAGGCCATTCAGCCCTTCGAGCCAGCACCACCATTCAATGCGATCATGGCTGATCACTCTCAATCAGTACCCCGTTCCTGCCTTCTCCCCATACCCCCTCACTCCGCTATCCTTAAGAGCTCTATCCAGCTCTCTCTTGAAAGCATCCAACGAACTGGCCTCCACTGCCTTCTGAGGCAGAGAATTCCACACCTTCACCACTCTCTGACTGAAAAAGTTCAGCATTAGTTCAACAAATAACTATAAATCTTATATCACCCCACAGATGGCAATGTCACCCAGCCAAGGACACGGTCAGAGGCATTCGCATTTCGCTTGGGCAGCTTACACCTCGAGTGGTTGACTCGAAACGCCGGAGTAACTCAGCGGGACAGGCAGCATCTCTCGAGAGAAGGAATGGGTGACGTCTCGGGCCGAGACCCATCTTCAGTCCACAATTCAGGGCAGCCTCAGGGAAACAGTTTAGAGAGAGGCAGAAATTAACTCAGCGGTGAGAATTTCAAAGCGAGCTGAAAACTCAGCGGGGCGCGAGAATCCTATGCTCAAGGTGGAAATTTTATTGAATTCCATCTTCATTTTCTCAGATCAACAACGTGCTCATGGCTCGATCTGAAACTCCTGATAGCGCTGGATAATACCTAAGACCACTTCAGGGCACTGCAACAATCAATTCCAAAGAGAATTAGATGCACCTTCTTTTGAGAGGAGGAAGGGTTGGGGATTTAGTGGACAGATGGGTCAGTGAGGCAGTTATTCCTGGCAATGTGCTTTGTTTCTATTAGACTATTAGTAGAGCGATCATGTAAAGCTGTAGTGTAAGCCCATTCTCGGTATGGTTGCCAACTATCTCACTCCTAAATACGGGACAAGGTGACGTCACCGCCCCGCGCCCCACCAGACCTCACCCAGCCAGCGGCCATGCGGTGGCAGCGCGGGCCAGGAGACGGGTTGCTACGCAACCTCCGTTAGGCGAACGCACTCGGCCCCGCTCCCCGAACACACTCCGTTAGCCTACAGTGTCCGGGCCTAGAGCGGCCCACGGGCCTACAGTGTCCGGGCCTACAGTGTCCGGGCCTACAGCGTCCGGGCCTACAGTGTCCGGGCCTACAGCGTCCGGGCCTACAGTGTCCAGGGCTACAGTGTCCGGGCCTACAGTGTCCGGACCTACAGCTGCCCACGGGCCTACAGTGGCCGGGCCTACAGTGTCTGGGCCTACAGTGTCCGGGCTTACAGTGACCCCCGGGCCTACAGTGTCCGGGCCTACAGTGTCCGGGCCTACGGTGTCAGGGCCTACAGTGTCCGGGCCTACAGTGTCACGGCCTACAGTGTCCGGGCCTACAGTGTCCGGGCCTACAGTGTCCGGGCTACAGTGTCCGGGCCTACAGTGTCCGGGCCTACAGTGTCCGGGCCTACAGTGTCCGGGCCTATAGTGTCCGGGCCTACAGTGTCCGGGCCTATAGTGTCCGGGCCTACAATGTCCGGGCATACAGTGTCTGGGCCTACAGTGTCCGGGCCTACGGTGTCGGGGCCTGCAGTGTCTGGGCCTACAGTGTCTGGGCCTACAGTGTCTGGGCCTACAGTGTCTGGGCCTACAGTGTCCGGGCCTACAGTGTCCGTGCCTACAGTGTCCGTGCCTACAGTGTCCGGGCCTACAATGTCCGGGCCGACAGTGTCAGGGACAAACAAATTTAGCCCAAAATACGGGATGTCTGTCCCGGCTAATATGGGACAGTTGGCAACCCTAATTCTCGGTGTCCTCATCGCTAAACAATATATAGCAGGACTAACAGAGATTACAAGGAAGTAATTTAAGTGTGGCGATACCCTAAACTGTAACAGTGATATTATGGTCTTTAATATTACAGAATTTCTTGACAATAGATAATGTCTCATGAATACAAGAAATGCCTGAAGCAACATAAACGAATCATAAACCCAACACAATAGACACCAAAAATAATATCTTGGAGTTGTGTTTCACGGAAAATCGACCAACGATGCAGAAGCAAAGAACTGCAGATGCTGGTTAATACACAAAAAGGCACAAAGTGCTGGAGGAACAATTTCACATTTATACCGAAGCCGATTGTTGGCTGTTCAATCTGGCCTTTTTAGTTTAGTTTAGAGAGATACAGCGCGGAAACAGGCCCTTCGGCCCAGCGAGTCCGCGCCGACCAGTGATCCCCGCACACTAACACTATCCAACACACACACACACACACTGGGGACAATTTACACCTGACACCAAGCCAATTAACCTACACACCTGCACGTCTTTGGAGCGCGGGAGGAAACCGGAGCACCCGGAGAAAACCCACGCGGGTCACGGGGAAAAGGGACAAACTCCGTACAGGCATCAGTCTGAAGAAGGGTCTTGACCCGAAACGTCACCCATTCCTTCTCTCCTGAGATGCTGCCTGACCTGCTGAGTTACTCCAGCATTTTGTGAATAAATACCTTCGATTTGTACCAGCATCTGCAGTTATTTTCTTATATCATATAACTCCGTACGGGCAAGTCAGGATGGAACTCGTGGCCCTGGCGCCGTGGGGACGGCAACTCTACCGCTGCGCCACCATGCCGCCCGTAGGCAGAAGCGACTGTTGCATTGTGGGGACGTCACCTACCTCTGTTCTCCTCCTGGTCTCGTGACGTTTTGCCCTTCAGCGCCCGGCTCCAACTGCCGACGCGCTCCCCGGATCGGAGTCTGTCGGAGGGGTCCTGGGGGGCGGGCTTCATCCAGGGAGGGCCGTACCTCCTGGGTACGGCGGGCACCTCGTCCGGCCACTGCTCCTTCTCGGGGAGGCCCTCCCGGTAGGCCCTGCCGAAGGGCAGGAAGGAGAAGCGCTGGAGGCCGGGTGTCGGGCTGTGGCCGCCGACGCCGTGGGCCCCGCCTCCTTCCCCGGGGCGCGGGGCCCTCCCGGCCTCGGTGCTGTCCCCCACGAAGCCCGAGTGGAGGATCACCAGGCTGCCCGCCATGAGGTAGGCCACGAAGACGGTGAAGAATCGCAAGGGCCAGCGGCGGAAGTAACGCTGTATCTTGATCGCTAATCTGGCCATCCCCAGCACATAACGCACAGGAATAGCGATGTACAAAGCAACAGACAGGAAGCGTTCCTAATCGCAGAGGGGGGGGTGGCGGGGAATAAAAAACAGGTACTAAAACAACTTTGTAATCCACGTCAGAGTGCCAGGTCCCGGCCTTCCTGTCATTATTTTATCTCCCGGCTTTTGTGCTTAGTCTCTCCGTTCAAGAGGATCGCCTGGCGCCAAGCTCCAATCTCCGAGCTGATCGCTCACAAAATGGCCGCCGTCGTCGGGGAATTTTGAAGGGGGGGGGGATTTGCTTTGCGGGGGAGAGAGAGAGATAGATCCAACTCAGTCCTCTCGCACAGGTCTGTCTGGAGACGGCGATCCCGTTGTCCAAAGCACAGTCCGCAGTCTACTTGCGATGTTATGTACGCGCACACAGGTGTTGCGATATCTCCGCCCTGCGTACGTTTTCCAGCGGTCCCCCGGGGAAACGAGTGGTGGAGAACGCTCGCCTGGAGAATCAGAGGGTTTCAGACGGACGAGGAGACGAGGAGACCTGGCAGTCACTTTCCTTTCGAATGCCGGCCGCCGCTTCCTCCCGGGCATCTTCCCGTCCCCTGTCTCGGGCCGTCCCTTCCCTTCCACCCATCCCCTTCCCCAGAACCGCTCCCCAGCCCCCCACCCCACCCTCCTCACCCCACCTCCCCGTCTTCTGCCCCGCAGGTCGGAAGGCCGGTGGTTTAGATCGCCGGGGACAGGCGCGGGGTGAAGGTGTAGTGACCGCCAGACAGCCTCGGTCCGTCACTCGTTCCCCTCATCGTCGGCGGTCAGTGGATTGGTTCCTGCAGGAGGACACAAGAAGAGCGCAACACGTCAGAGGAAGAAAATCCGCAGGACGATCGCTCAGAAGAAATCCACAAGTTATAGGAGCAGAATTAGGCCATTCGGCCCATCCAGCCCCCTCCGCCATTCAATCATGGCTGATCTATGTCTGCCTCCCAATCCACCATTCTCCGGCCTTCTCCCCATAACTCTTGACACCCGTTCCAATCAAGAATCTGTCTATCTCGGCCTTAAAAACATCCACTGACTTGGCCTCCACAGCCCTCTGTGGCGATGAGTTCCACAGATCCACCACCCTCTGACTAAAGAAGTTCCTCCTCACCTCCTTTCTACAAGAGCGCCCTTTAATTCTGAGGCTGTGACCTCTGGTCCTAGACTCTCCCACCTGTGGGCCGAATCTATTAAATGTTTCATTTCTGGACACTTTCTGGACACTCTCTCAGCGCCAGAGACCCAGGTACATGGATAGGGAAGTTCAGAGGGAACGCAGGCAGGTGGGGCTAGTGTAGGTGGGGGCATGCTGGCCGGCGTGGGCAAGCTGGGCCGAAGGGCCTGTTTCCACACTGTATCGCTCTGTGGCAGGTTTGGGGGGATACGGGCCAAACGCAGGCAGGCTGGGACTAGCATGGCATACCTGTGTGGTACCTCAGCTGCACGGAGGCAGAAAGGAAAGCTCTAACAGCGGGTAGTCCATAGAGCTCAGAGGGCCATCGGAACACAGCTACCAGACTTGGAGGGCATCGACAACACACGATGCCTGAGAAAAGCCACCAGCATCCACAAAGACTCTTCGCACCCCTGCAACAGTCTGTTCGAACTCCTTCCATCGGGCAGACGATACAAGGCCTTCTACGCCCGCACCTCCAGACTCAGGAACAGCTTCATCCCCAGGGCCATAGCTGCTATGAACCGGTCCTGCTGAGCCGGATGGCCACAACGCATAGATCAACTTGCACTTTACCCTGTCTAAAAAACTGTTACAATTGTTTCGTTTCGTTGGGTTGCTGTTAATTACTTAAATTATTGCATCGTATAGGAGGCGCATTCCCAATCTCGTTGTACCCCTGGGTACAATGACAATAAAGATATATTGTATTGTATTTTGTTATGTTCAACACGGCATAAAGATAAAGTACACTCACACGTTAGTTGCCTGAATCACACCAGCCTTTATTTACCCAGCATTCCTAGCTCAAGGAACGCCCACTCATTAACATGGCACATGAATATGCATGAATACATTACACTGCTCTCCCTCTTTTTTAAGTATTAAATCCAAGTACTCAGTTACAATTTTGGCATTGTGATACTTGATTTACATCGATACTTTTAACCATATTTACAAATGTAACCTAGTTACTGGTTTGCGGTTCCTGCCTGATCGTTTAACAGTAACAGGTGCAACAGGCATAACAGATGTACGTGTAGACTCAACTGTTAGCTTGTTTGGCTCTATGTTAGTACGCTGACCTTGACTAGAGAAGTCTGTTTCTTTATCTGTACTAACTGGATTTTGTGTATCAACCACAATAGTCTTTTCTAACTCACTTTCAGATGAATACTCAGGGATTAGGAATTCATGCTCAGTTTTCGGTTCGTCTTTGGCTGGAATCATTTGATCCACGTGAACACTTTTGATCTTGTCTCCAACATCCACTAAGTATCTTTTTGTTCCACACACTTCCACTATTTTCCCAACATCCCATTTGTCTCGACTGGACTTGTTGGGAGGACTGAGCACACGAACTTGCTCATCTGGCTTGAAGTTCCTCTCCTTTTTGTGGAAGTCAAAGTGGTGTTTTTGACTTAACTGTTTTTGCTCAACTCTCGAGGCCAAATTGGGTTGAACTAGACTTAGGCGTATTCTTAGCCTTCTCTTCATCAACAGTTCTGCAGGTGAATAACCCGTAGTTGTGTGTGGTGAAGTTCTGTACTTCAGCAAGAAACTAGCCAAACGATGTTTCATGCTGAGCTTTGAACTACCCTGCAAAACCTGTTTCTTGAGAGCCTCTTTGACTACTCTAACAGACCTTTCCGCCGCCCCATTGGAGGCTGGATGGTATGGAGGAACAAGTGTGTGTTTTACCCCGTTACGCTGCATGAACTGTTTGAACTGTTCTGAACGAAACTGAGGTCCGTTATCAGAAACAAGTTCTTCTGGTAAACCATGACATGCAAAAATTGATCTCAACTCGTCTATGGTACACTCAGCAGTAGTGCTTGACCCCATATGCTTAGCCTCAATCCATTTGGAATGACTATCTACTAGCACCAGAAAATTATCATTACCCTTTTCACAAAAGTCTACGTGAACTCTCTGAAACGGTCTACTTGGCCATGACCAGGGTTGCAGTGGTGTTTTTGGTGGTTTACTGCGGCAATCTTGACACACGCTACATTTGCTCACCAGTGACTCAATGTCACTGTCTATACCAGGCCAATACACAAAACTTCTAGCAATTGACTTCATGCTAACTATGCCAGGATGTTCGGCATGAAGTTCGTACATAATCTTGTTTTTTAAAGACTCTGGTACAACCACTCTATAACCCCTGGGTACAATGACAGTAAAGATATATTGTATTGTATTGTATTGTATTGTGTAGGTGGAGCATGCTGGCCGGCATGGGCAAGCTGGCCCGAAGGGCTTGTTTCCGCGCTGTATCGCTCTGTGAAACAATTGCTCAGATTTACACACACATCAGATGCATCTACAACAACAGTAAATATAAATGATTAGTTACTCTAAAAGGGGGAACAAACCTGGAAAGTCCAGTTATCGTTTAACCTTCTCTGTAGCTTTCCAAAAATTACCATTAGTGAATTTGACAAACGGCTCCTTTATCTGCCCTTGTCTTAATGCTGGAATTGGTCCAAGTTAATATCTCACAGAGAGCATTACAACGAGAAGTTTTCTTGCTATTTGCATTGATCAATTGCGTTTGATAAACTTGGCCATTTACCCATCGAACCAGTTCCATTATTCATTCACATTTTCTCTGTAGCTTGGTTTGGAGACACAGCGCGGAAGCAGGCCCTTCGGCCCACCGAGTACGCGCTGACCAGCGACCCCCGCACACCAATGCTATCCTACGCACGCACGAGGGACGATTCTTTACATTTATACCGACGCCAATCAACCGACAAACCTGCACGTCTTTGGAGTGTGGGAGGAAACCGAAGATCTCGGAGAAAACCCACGCAGGTCACGGGGAGAACGTACAAACCAGATTGATCCCTGGGTTGGCAGGACTTTCATATGAAGAAAGACTGGATAGACTAGGCTTATACTCGCTGGAATTTAGAAGACTGAGGGGGGATCTTATAGAAACATATAAAATTCTTAAGGGGTTGGAGAGGCTAGATGCGGGAAGATTGTTCCCGATGTTGGGGAAGTCCTGAACCAGGGGTCACAGCTTAAGGATAAGGGGGAAGTCTTTTAGGACCGAGATGAGAAAACATTTCTTCACAGAGAGTGGTGAGTCTGTGGAATTCTCTGCCACAGAGGGTAGTTGAGGCCAGTTCATTGGCTATATTTAAGAGGGAGTTAGATGTGGCCCTTGTGGCTAAA
>NC_135977.1:4250515-4323934 GCF_053455715.1 Rhinoraja longicauda
CCAATCTTTCAGACACCTTGAATCGTGAATTCTGCTCAGCATCTAACATTTCAATTAAGGGATGACCTTGTAAAATATCTAATTGATTAGATGTGCCAACAATCTTCCCGAGCTCTTAACAGGTTTTGATGTCTCTCGCTTGAGTGACGATCCCATAACAATTGATTTTATTTTGGTCTTTTCTGTGTCCAGCTATTTGAGGGTGCAAACATTCAGAAGCTATTTCGGAAGGACCCATTATGCATACAGAGTGTTTTAGGCAACATCAATAGTTTCCTGATATTGCCTTACGCTTCATCGGAAGAAAGTTTCAAACACCATGCCGACATGCTTGCTTAATGAGAGACTGTTTTTCCCTTTTGGTGCAAGTTTTCATGGAGTCCTAGAGTGTTAGGGCGGCACGGTAGCGCAGCGGTAGAGTTGCTGCTTTACAGCGAATGCAGCGCCGGAGACTCAGGTTCGATCCTGACTACGGGTGCTGCACTGTAAGGAGTTTGTACGTTCTCCCCGTGACCTGCGTGGGTTTTCTCCGAGATCTTCGGTTTCCTCCCACACTCCAAAGACGTACAGGTATGTAGGTTAATTGGCTGGGTAAATGTAAAAATTGTCCCTAGTGGGTGTAGGATAGTGTTAATGTGCGGGGATCACTGGGCGGCACGGACTTGGAGGGCCGAAAAGGCCTGTTTCCGGCTGTATATATATGATATGATATGATATGATAAAGAGAGAAGGAATGGGCGACGTTTCGGGGTCGAGACCCTTCTTCAGGCGCAGCGGGTAGAGCTGCTGCCTCACGGCGCCAGAGACCCGGGTTCCATCTTGACTACGGCTGCTTGTCGGCACGTACTCCCCGTGACCGCGTGGGTTTTCTCCGGGTGCTCCGGTTTCCTCCAAAGACCTACAGGCTTGTAGGGCTAATTGGCTTGGCACAACTGTAAATTGTCCCTCGTGTGCGTAGGCTAGCGTTAGCGCGCGGGGATCGCTGGTCGGCGCGGACTCGGTGGGCCGAGGGGCCTGTTTCCGCGCTGTATCTCGAAACTAAACTAAGCTAAAGGCTGCCGACCCGAAACATCGTCTACCAATGCTCTCCAAGGATGCTGCCTGTCCCGCTGAGTAGCTCCTGCACTTGGAGCCTTTCCACCGTCTGTTAGAATACAGCTGAGCTGAATTTAATGCGGCCTTGCGATGATAGTTGTGTCGGGAATGATGTCCCTTTAATGACGAAGGTCTTTGATTATGCAGCCAGTCCTCATTACAGCCACACGTTCACACACACACATTTAAACACATCCATGTAGTTGCACGCACTAAATGACTGCACTTTCTATAAAGGGACTGGAATCAGCGGAGTGGAACCTATTAAACTCCCCTTTCCTCTCAGACGCGGCAGGATTGAAGGCAAGTGACCGTGTCCAGGCAGCGGAGACACAAGAGAATGCAGTTGCCGTGATTTATGTTAGGGAAGCAACAAAGGAAACAGGCCCTTCGGCCCAGCGAGTCCACGCCGACACTGTAGGCCCGGACACTGTAGGCCAGGACACTGTAGGCCCGGACACTGTAGGCCCGGACACTGTAGGCCCGGACACTGTAGGCCACAACACTGTAGGCCCGGACGCTGTAGGCCCGGACACTGTAGGCCCGGACACAGTAGGCCCGGGAGCTGCTGTCAGCCTGGACAGTGTAGGCCTGGACACTGTAGGCCCGGAGGCCCGGGTGGCCGCCATTGGTGGAGCGGGAGCAAGTGACCACAGGCTGGGTGAGGTCACGTGGGCGCGGGGCGGTGACGTCACCTTGTCCCATATTTGGGAGTGAGATAGTTGGCAACCCCTAAAACCGGAGTGCCCAGAGAAAACCCACGCGGTCACAGGGAGAACATGCAAACTCCACACACACACACACACACACACACACAGCATCCAAGGTCAGGATCAAGCCCGGGTCTCTGGCGCTGGGAGGCAGCAACTCTGTGGAATTCTTTGCCACAGAAGGCTGTGGAGGCCAAGTCAGTGGAGATATTGAAGGCAGAGATAGATAGATTCTTGATCAGTACGGGTGTCAGGGGTGACGGGGAGAAGGCAGGAGAATGGGGTTAGGAGGGTGAGATAGATCAGCCATGATTGAATGGCGGAGTAGACTCGATTGTATTTACGCACAGTAGATTTAGAGATACAGCACAGAAACAGGCCCTTCGGCCCACCGGGTCCGCGCCGCCCAGCGATCCCCGCACACTAACACTATCCTACACCCACTGGGGACAATTCTTACGTTTGCCCAGCCAATTAACCTACATACCTGCACGTCTTTGGAGTGTGGGAGGAAACCGAAGATCTCGGAGAAAACCCACGCAGGTCACGGGGAGAACGTACAAACTCCGTACAGACGGCGCCCGTAGTCGGGATCGAACCTGAGTCTCTGACGGAGCTGCATTCGCTGTAAGGCGGCAACTCTACCGCTGCGCCACCGTGACCGCCCTATTAACTGATCTGTTTGGATGGCATGCAAAACTATGTTTTTCACTGTACTTCAGCACACGTTACAATAATAAACGGTGGCGCGGTGGCAGATCTGCCGCCCTGTGGATAGGTTGCGGATATTATATTGTGGGGCCGAAGGGCCTGTTCCCGTGCTGCCCCGTTCACCTAGATCTTATTGAATAAAAAAATTACTAGATATCATGTGTGTAGATTGCCTTCGTGGTAATCTTACTCCTAAGCTGTTACAAGTAAGAATTTCATTGTTCCGATGTCTGGATATATGACAATTAAACACACTTAACTAAACACAGCTTTAGTTTAGAGATACAACGTGGAAACAGGCCCTTCGGCCCACCGAGTCCCTGCCACACAGCGATCGTCCGTTCACACTAGTTCCATGTTATCCACTCCCTGCACACCAGGGGAGGCAATTTACTGAGGGCCAACTAACCAACCAACCTGCACACTCTGAAGAAGGGTCTCGACCCGAAACGTCACCCATTCCTTCTCTCCCGAGATGCTGCCTGACAATAGACAATAGGTGCAGGAGGAGGCCATTCGGCCCTTCGAGCCAGCACCGGCATTCAATGTGATCATGACTGATCATTCTCAATCAGTACCCCGTTCCTGCCTTCTCCCCATACCCCCTGACCCCGCTATCCTTAAGAGCTCTATCCAGCTCTCTCTTGAATGCATTCAGAGAATTGGCCTCCACTGCCTTCTGAGGCAGAGAATTCCACAGATTCACAACTCTCTGACTGAAAAAGTTTTTCCTCGTCTCCGTTCTAAATGGCCTACCCCTTATTCTTAAACTGTGTGTGGCCCCTGGTTCTGGACTCCCCCAACATTGGGAACATGTTTCCGAGATGCCTCTAACGTGTCCAACCCCTTAATAATCTTATACGTTTCGATAAGGATGTGGGAGGAACCCGGAGAATCGGAAGAAATCCCGCGCAGGTCACGGGGAGAGCGTGCAAACTCCACACACGGACAGACAGACAAACAGACAGGCAGCACCCGTGGTCGGGATGGAACCCGCGGTCCCTGCCGCTGAGAGGCAACGGCTCTACCCACTGCGCCAGCGTGCCAGCGCTTTGAAGCAGGTCGCCAGCCTGCCCTGCTCCCTTGCCTTCACCCTTTTAGGCAGGTAAATTGTTCCAAGCGGGCGGCCATTACATCAAGTAAACAAGTCCGTAAACCCACCAAGACCAGGCAAGCCACATAAAATTTTAATGGACTGCGTTTATAGTAAATTAACGGAGATCGGTCGGGCAAGGCACTAATAAAGCTCTAATATTAGCTCTAATAAAGCTCTCGCACAAATCTCAGTCATTAATCATAATCATATATAAACCATTCTGGTGGCACGGTGGCGCAGCGGTAGAATTGCTGCCTCACAGCGCCGGAGACCCGGGTTCCATCCCGACTACGGGTGCCGTCTGTGCGGAGTTTGCACGTTCTCCCCGTGACCTGCGTAGGTTTTCTCCGGGTGCTCCGGTTTCCTCCCGCACTCCAAAGACAATAGACAATAGGTACAGGAGTAGGCCACTCGGCCCTTCGAGCCAGCACCACCATTCAATGTGACATGCAGGTTTGTAGGTTAATTGGCTTGGCAGAAGTGTAAATTGTCCCCCTCGTGTGTGCGTGTGTGTGTGTTTCTGTGTGTGTGTGTGTGTATGTGTGTGTGTGTGTGTGTGTGTGTGTGTGTGCGTGTGTTTGTGTCTGTGTGTGTGTGTGTGTGTGTATGTGTGTGTAGTGTGTTTGTGTCTGTGTGTGTGTGTGTGTGTGTGTGCGCGCGCGTTTGTGTGTGTGTGTGTGCGTGTGTGTGTGTGTGTGCGTGTGTGTGTGTGTGTGCGTGCGTATGTGTATATGCTTATATGGACCAAATACGGGCAGGTGGGACTAATGTAGCTGGTACATGTTGGCCGATGTGCACAAGTTGTACGCTGGGATAATGTTAGAGTGCGGGGATCGCTGGTCGGCGCAGACTCGGTGGGCCGAAGGGCCTGTTTCCGCGCTGGTACCTCTGAACTAAACGACCTGTACATAAGCCACGCTGGGGCAGGGCCACTGTTGCTGTGTTGCCCGATACTGTCGCGTGATGGTGTTGGGCAATCTTTCTTCTGAACGCTGCAAATTGTTTCATATTCCCACAGCAGTTGTGTGTAAAAAAAAACAAAAGATTTACAGCGCCTAAGTTGGTCATTTTTCTCCCCGTTTGCAGTGGGGAATAGAAGATTGATGCGGGCAAACCAGCAAAAAAACATGCCCAGTCTATGCCCCACGATCCCTTCACAGCGGCGAGTCCCAACATCACGTGTTGTGCAGAGAATGGTGAAGCAGCTGATGTCCTGTCTGCAGAGGCACAAGAGCGATACAGCGTGGAAACAGGCCCATCGGCAAGGGTTGCCAACTTCCTCACTCTCAAATAAGGGACAAAGGGTGGCGTCACCGCCCCCGCGCCGCACGCGTGAACCTCGCCCAGCCAGCGGCCACGTGCTCCCGCTCCACCAATGGCGGCCGCCATTGGTGGAGCGGGAGCGCGTGGGCCGCTGGCTGGGAGAGGTCGCGTGGGGGCGCGGTGACGTCACCCTCTGTCCATTATTTGGGAGTGAGGAAGTTGGCAACCCCGTACTAATACAGGGACGAGGGCGTTCCCGGTTCCGGGACAAACTAATCCTGTCTGAAGAATCCCGTCTCGACCTGAAACGTCACCCATTCCTTCTCTCCAGAGATGCTGCCTGACCTGCTGAGTTACTCCGGCATTTTGCGATGCCTTCGGGATGTCCCGGCTAATACGGGACAGTTGGCAACCCTACCCCCGGCCCAACTTGCCCGCACCAGCCAACGTGCCCCAGCTAGACTCGTCCCGCCTGCCCGCGTTTGGCCCACATCCCCTCCAAACCTGTCCTTGCAGGTTAATTGGCCCGGTGTAAATGTAAATTGTCCCCAGTGTGTGTGGGATAGTGTTAGTGTGCGGGGATTGCGGGCCGGTGCGGACTCAGTGGGCCGAAGGGCCTGTTTCCGCGCTGTATCTCTAAACTAAACAAAATCTAATCTACGAACCGTCTTTGGTGTCTTAACACATTTTTTTTATTTTTAGAGATACAGCGCGGAAACAGGTCCTTCGGCCCACCGAGTCCGCACCGCCCAGCGATCCCCGCACACTAACACTATCCTACACACACTAGGGACAATTTTTACATTTACCCAGTCAATTAACCTCCATACCTGCACGTCTTTGGAGTGTGGGAGGAAACCGAAGATCTCGGAGAAAGCCCACGCAGGTCACGGGGAGAGCGTACAAACTCCGTACAGACGGCGCCCGTAGTCAGGATCGAACCTGAGTCTCCGGCGCTGTAAGGCAGCAACTCTACCGCTGCGCCACCGTGCCGCCATTAACGCAAGCCAACGCACACACACACACTTATGCCAAGTAGACAATCCCAAGATAATTAACCTGCAAACCTGCACGTCTTTGGAGGAAACCGGAGCCCCCGGAGAAAACCCACGCGGGTCACGGGGGGAGAACTTGCAAACTCCGCGCGGTCAGGCGCCCGTGGTGGGAATGGAACCCGGGTCTCCGGCGCTGTAAGCGCTGTGAGGCAGCGACTCTACCGCTGCGCCACCGTGATATCCTCTCATGGTGATGTGCTCTAGAGATTTTTGTCCCTTGTAGATTGGGCTGAGAAGCAGTCAGGCGATGTTTATTGCCATGGAGACAAGCGCTTTAGTATAGCTAACGGAAGGTGTTAATTATCCAGGGGAAGTCAGAGGCCCTTGCTCTGTAGAAGGATGAGAGGGGATCTTATCGAAACGTATCAGATTATTAAGGGGTTGGACACGTTAGAGGCAGGAATCATGTTCCCAATGTTGGGGGAGTCCAGAACAAGGGGCCACACACAGTTTAAGAATAAGGGGTAGGCCATTTTGAACTGAGATGAGGAAAAACTTTTTCAGTCAGAGAGTTGTGAATCTGTGGAATTCACTGCCTCAGAAGGCAGTGGAGGCCAATTCTCTGAATGCATTCAAGAGAGAGCTAGATAGAGCTCTTAAGGATAGCGGAGTCAGGGGGTAATGGGGAGAAGGCAGGAACGGGGTACTGATTGAGAATGATCAGCCATGATCACATTGAATGGCGGTGCTGGCTCGAAGGGCCGAATGGCCTCCTCCTGCACCTATTGTCTATTGTCTATTGTCTCAGGCAGTAGTGATCCACAATATGTCAATTAGCAGCGATAGAAGCAGTGGCAAGTGGCCTGGTCAGCTCCTCCGAAAATTATACGCTGAAAACACGGTGTTGTACGCTTCACGGTGGCGCGGCGGCAGATCTGCCGCCCTGTGGATAGGTTGCGGATATTATATTGTGGGGCCGAAGGGCCTGTTCCCGTGCTGCCCCGTTCACCGTTCTCCAAAAAGGACCGGACGAACTAGGTGCAGGAAAAAATGTTCCCCAATGTCGGGGGGAGTCCAGAACCAGGGGCCACACACACAGTCTAAGAACGTACAAAGACGTACAGGTATGTAGGTTAATTGGCTGGGTAAATGTAAAAATTGTCCCTAGTGGGTGTAGGATAGTGTTAATGTACGGGGATCGCTGGGCGGCACGGACTTGGTGGGCCGAAAAGGCCCGTTTCCGGCTGTATATATATGATATGATATGATATCATATGATATGATAAAGGTGGAGGCCATTTAAAACCGAGGTGAGAAAAAAACTTTTTCACCCAGAGAGTTGTGAATGTGTGTTATTCTCTGCCACAGAGGGCAGTGGAGGCCAAATCACTGGATGGATTTAAGAGAGAGTTAGATAGAGCTCTAGGGGCTGGTGGAATCAAGGGGTATGGGGAGAAGGCAGGCACGGGTTACTGATTGTGGATGATCAGCCGTGATCACAATGAATGGCGGTGCTGGCTCGAAGGGCCAAATGGCCTCCTCCTGCACCTATTTTTTATGTTTCTATGTACCATATTCTATATAATTCCACGTCAGAAGTGCGGTACGGTGGCGCAGCGGTAGAGTTGCTGCCTCACAGCGCCGTCGACCCGGGTTCCATCCCGACTACGGGCGCTGTCTGTACGGAGTTTGCACGTTCTCCCCGTGACCCGCGTGGGTTTTCCTCCGAGATCTTCGTTTTCCTCCCACGCTCCAAAGACGTGCAGGTTTGTAGGTTAATTGGCTCGGTGTAAATGTGAAAATTGTCGCTAGTGTGTGTTGGATAGTGTTAGTGCGCGGGGATCGTGGTCGGTGCGGATTCGGTGGGCCGAAGGGCCTGTTTCCGCGCTGTATCTCTAAACTAAACTAAACTACACTTCAGGCTTCTGCATCTCCCGCATCCCAAATACGTACGTGCAGGTTTGTAGGATAATCGGCCCTCTGTAAAATGCCCCTGGTGTGCAGGGAGTGGATGAGAAAGTGGGATAACGTTGAACTCGCGTGAGGGGCGATCGATGGCCAGTGTGGAATCGATGGGCCGAAGGGCCTGTCTCCGGCCTGTACCTCTCTAAACTGCTCTAAAGCCGTTCAGTCCCTTCTGACTAGGGGTTGCCAACTATCTCGCTCCCAAATAAGGGACAAGGTGACGTCACCGCCCCGCGCCCCACGTGACCTCACCCATATCACCCACGTGCTCCAGCTCCATCAATGGCGGCCGCCCAGTCCGGAAGGCGGGTTGCTACGCAACTTCCGTTAGGCGGCACCTGGGCCTCTGGGCCTACACTGTCTGGATCTACAGTGTCCGGGCCTACACTGTCTGGACCTAGTGTCCGGGCCTACACTGTCTGGACCTACAGTGACCGGGCCTACACTGTCTGGACCTACAGTGTCCGGCCTACACTGTCTGGATCTACAGTGTCCGGGCCTACACTGTCTGGGCCTACAGTGTCCGGGCCTACACTGTCTGGACCTACAGTGTCCGGGCCTACACTGTCTGGACCTACAGTGTCCGGGCCTACACTGTCTGGACCTACAGTGTCCGGGCCTACACTGTCTGGACCTACAGTGTCCGGGCCTACACTGTCTGGACCTACAGTGTCCGGGCCTACAGCGTCTCCCGGGCCTAATACGGGACAAGGGCGGTCCCGTACGAGACAAACCAATTTAGCCCAAAATACGGGTGTCCGGGCTATCACGGGACAGTTGGCAACCCTACTTCTGACCTACATCCAAGCCACCTCACCACTGTAACAATTCAATAACCTCTCCTTCTCCTTTACTATTCCATTCATCGCTTGACACTTTGCCTGTCCACTCGACTCCAGAGATGCTACCTGACCCGCTGAGTCACTCCGGCACTTTTAGTTTAGTTCGGTTTAGAGATACGGTGTGGAAACGGGCCCTTCGGCCCATCGAGTCCGTCCCGACCAGCGATCCCCGCACGCTGATCTTATCTTACACACACTAGGGGACAATTTTACGTTTTTACCGAAGCCAAATTAACCCACAAACCTGCACGTCTTTGGGATGGGGGAGGAAACCGGAGCACCCGGGGAAAACCCACGTGGTCACGGGGGGAACGTGCAAACTCCGCACAGGCAGCGCCCGTGGTCAGGATCGAACCTGGGACTCTGCCACTGTGAGGCAGCGACTCTACCGCTGCGCCACCATCACTTGGAGGTTTTCCATAGGAATCTGATGGGTGACTTTTTCCACACAGAGGGTGGTGGGTGTACGGAACAAGCTGCCAGAGGAGGTAGTTGAGGCTGGGACTATCCCAACATTTAAGAGACAGTTAGACAGGTACACGGATAGGACAGGTTTGGAGGGATATGGACCAAATGCGGGCAGGTGGGACTAGTGTAGCTGGGACATTGTTGGCCGGTGTGGGCAAGTTGGGCCGAAGGGCCTGTTTCCACACCGTATCACTCTGTGACTCTATGTCTCTAAACAGCCATACGTTATACAATTGCATGACCTTCATTGGCTTAATGCTGTCAACTTTAATTGCCAGACTTCTACGTTTAAAACCAGCACTGCTCCTTCTGTTGTAGATGTCTCACCTCCAGCACTTCACCAAGGCTGACGCCTCTGCCCAGGGGCCGAGACGTCGGGGAGAGAACAACATCCAGGAGCCTTAACCAAACCTGACACCCCAATTACAAACTGCCTCGGCATCACTGACAACACGCCGTCTCCTTGAAGTCTACGGTCACCTGTAAGTATCAAGAACGTGCCGGAAGGAGCTGCAGATGCTGGTTTACACCAAAGGATGGACACAAAATGCCGGAGTAACAGCGGTAGAATCGCTGCCTCACAGCGAATGTAAGCGCCGGAGACCCGGGTTCCATCCCGACTACGGGCGCTGTCTGTACGTTCTCCCCGCGACCTGCCCACGTGGGTTTTCTCCGGGTGCTCCGGTTTCCTCCCACGCTCCAAAAACGTGCGGCTGTGTAAGTTAATCGGCAAAGGTAAATTGTCCCCAGTGTGTGCGTAGGGTAGGTCAAATGTGCGGGGATCGCTGGTCGGTGTAGGGGGGGGGAAGGCCCTGTTTCCACGCTGTACCTCGAAAACCAAACGAAACTAAACCTCAAGCCAGATCCGCTGGCAGAATTTTGGTGAAAAAATTAATTAGGAAACAAAAGCATTGCATTATTAAAATAAACTGGAGATTGTGCCAGTCCTGTTCATTGTCATTCACAATGACATCGGCAAGCCGGCCGTCTTTTTGATCCGTGCAAGATATAAATTCCCGAAGGGGTTTTAATGCTCAGGATATTATTCACACAGTTTGGCAGGCAGAGGGGAGTAATGCGACTCAGATGTGACTTGAAGTCGCAGAGGTATTTCCGAAGCAGGGGCCCAAGGATGAGGGGAAGGAGAGAGAGAGAGAGAGAGAGAGAGAGAGAGAGAGAGAGAGAGAGAGAGAGAGAGAGAGAGAAGAGAGAAATACCAAAGGTTCCAAAAAATCACAACCCTTTCGATTCAGAAAGCAGAAATTGAGGAGCTGAAAGCCAAACAGAAACTGTAGTCCCCGTTTTAGGTAGCACCCCCTCTTTTACCTCCCTCCCCCCCCCCCCTCCTCTCTTTCCCCTCCCCCCACCCCCTCACCCCCTTTCTCTGTGACCCCAATCCCCCCCCCCAGCAGGTTTAAGGGAATGATTGCCCGTCCCGCTGAGTTACTCCAGCACTTTGTGTCTTTCTTCGGTGTAAACCGGCATCTGCATTTCCTCCCTGCACGTTTTCGTCACGGAGATACAGCGCGGAAACAGTCCCTTCGGCCCACCGAGCCCGTGCCGACCGGCGATCCCCACGCACTAACACTATCCCACACACACTGGGGACAATTTACAATTTTACCGTGGCCATTTTACCTACAAATCTGCACGTCTTTGGAGTGTGGGAGGAAACCGGAGCACCCGGAGAAAACCCACACGGGCCACAGTACACATTTAGTTTAGAGATACAGCGCGGTAACAGGCCCTTCGGCCCACCGAGTCCGCACTGCCCAGCGATCCCCGCGCACTAACACTATCCCACACACACTAGGGACAATTTACAATTTTACCGTGGCCATTTAACCTACAAACCTGCACGTATTTGGAGTGTGGGAGGAAACCGGAGCACCCGGAGAAAACCCACGCAGGTCACGGGGAGAACGTACAAACTCCGTACAGACAGCGCCCGTGGTCAGGATCGAACCCGGGTCTCTGGCGCTGTGAGGCAGCAACTCTACCGCTGCGCCACCGTGCCTATCTAAAAGCCTTTACAATTGCCTCTACCTTGTATTCACTGGAGTTTAGAAGAGTGAGAGGGGATCTTCTAGAAACATATGAAATTATAAAAGGACTGGACAAGCTAGATGCAGGAAAAATGTTCCCAATGTTGGGGGAGTCCAGAACCAGGGGCCACACACAGTCTAAGAATAAAGGGGAGGCCATTTAAAACTGAGGTGAGAAGGAACTTTTTCACCCAGAGTTGTGAATTTGTGGAATTCTCTGCCACAGAGGGCAGTGGAGGCCAATTCACTGGATGGATTTAAGAGAGAGTTAGATAGAGCTCTAGGGGCCAGTGGAATCAAGGGATATGGGGAGAAGGCAGGCACGGGTTACTGATTATGGATGGTCAGCCGTGATCACAATGAATGGCGGTGCTGGCTCGAAGGGCCGAATGGCCTCCTCCTGCACCTATTTTCCAATGTATACAGGGTTTGCCTCCACCATCACCCCTAGCAGTGTTCCTAGCACCCTTCCTTAACTCGGTGTTAAAAAACGTCTCCCGCACATCTCCTTTAAACTTTGCCCCTCTCACCTCAGGCCAGTGTTCTCCAGGCTTTGATGTTCCGAGCTTAGAATAAATCGTTTTGCGGCTGACGAGGGAACTGTCTGCCTGACCGTAGAGCGCACTGTTTCTGGGGAAGACCACCAGCCAAGTAGCTTCATGACCCAACTCGCACCCGTGTCTCGTTTTCACCCAACAGCAGTGTTGTAGGAAGGAACTGCAAGATGCTGAACCGAAGATAGGCAGAAACCGCTGGAGTAACTCAGCGGGTCAGGCAGCATCTGTGGAGAGAAGGAACGGGTGACGTTTTGGGCCGAGGTGTGAAGAAGGGTCTCGACCCGAAACGTCCCCCGTTCCTTCTCTCCAGAGATGCTGCCTGACCCGCTGAGTTACTCCGGCGTTTTGTGTCTACCTTCAGCCAAACAGTTCTTCCCTTTGATGTAAATCCATTCAACATTAAATCGCTCTGAATTGATCTTTGCTTCAGAAAAACGATAATTGGGGCCAACAACACATGTGTCCATGAGTAATATTGAGGGAATTAATTCCCTGCTTGGAAAAGATGTGTAGAAGTTGGATGGGTCCGATGGAACATAATGGAACAACTCTTTCATTAGATGAGACCATAATTTTTCAGTTTAGTTTTCGAGATACAGCGCGGAAACAGGCCCTTCGGCCCACCGGGTCCGCGCCGACCAGCGATCCCCGCGCACTAACGCTATCCTACACACACTGGGGACGATTTACACTTACACCGAGCCAATTTACCTACAGGCCTTTACGTCTTTGGAGTGTGGGAGGAAACCGAAGCTCTCGGAGAAAACCCACGCAGGTCACGAGGGAGAACGTACAAACTCCGTGCAGACAGCACCCGTAGTCGGGATGGAACCCGGGTCTCCGGCGCTGCAAGCGCTGTAAGGCAACGACTCTACCGCTGCGCCACCGTGCCGCACATTAATCCAACACAGACATTTCTAATAAGTAAGGGGGGGAATAGTCCCCTTCAGAAGGAATCTAACTTCATTGGGCTTTGTCTTTGGAACTACAATGCTGAGAAGTATATTCTGCACTCTGCCTCCTCCCCCATTGTTCTATCCAATGTACTTGGCTATGAACTGGGTTGTGTCCATGTATGGTAGAGTCACAGAGTCATACGGTGTGGGAACAGGCCATTCTGCCCAACTCGTCCATGCCGACCATCATGTTCCATCTATGCAAGGTTGCCAACTGTCCCGTATTAGCCAGGACATCCTGTATTTTTGGCTAAATTGGTTTGTCCCCGTACGGGACCGCCCTTGTCCCGTATTAGGCCCGGGGGGACCGTAGGCCCGGATACTGTAGGCCCGGACACTGTAGGCCCGGACACTGTAGGCCCGGACACTGTATGCCCGGACACTTTAGGCCCGGACACTGTAGGCCCAGGCGCCGCCTAACGGAGGTTGTGTAGCAACCCGCCTCCCGGCCCGGGCGGCCGCCATTGGTGGAGCGGGAGCACGTGGCCGCTGGCTGGGTGAGGTCACTAGTCCTAGACGCGGGGCGGTGACGTCACCTTATTTGGGAGTGAGGAAGTTGGCAACCCTACATCTGCGCTAGTCCCACCTGCGTAGAGAGCGCCGGGAGAAAGCCCACGCAGGTCACGGGGATAACGCGCAAACCCCCGTGCAGAGGTCAGGATCGAACCCGGGTCTCCGGCGCCGTGAGGCAGCAACTCCGCACGCTGCCCCTAATACAAGGAGGGACTAGTGCAAATACTGAGCAGGCTGAGAACCATCTGTGAGAAGAATCGCCGTGTTAATGGACTGGGCCTTTCCGTCTGAAAAATCAACCCACAGATTTTATTCCAGATTTTCAACAACTGCGATTTATTTCTTTTCCTTGATTTCCAGCCAGAATATTGAAGCTGATTGTGAATCATGATATGCGCTTGGCAGGTTGGATTGGTGTTTCCTTGATTCATGCCAGGAATCGCAGTGGAAATCCAGCTTGTAGGAAGAAACCCAGCAATGAGTGGGTTAACCTATGATGAGCGTTTGTCAGCACTGGGCCTGTACTCGCTGGAGTTTAGAAGGATGAGGGGGGACCTCATTGAAACGTACAGAATAGTGAAAGGCCTGGATAGAGTGGATGTGGAGAGGATGTTTCCACTAGTGGGAGAGTCTAGGACCAGAGGTCACAGCCTCAGAATTAAAGGACGTTCTTTTAGGAAGGAGATGAGGAGAAATTTCTTTCGTCAGAGGGAGGTGAATCTGTGGGATTCTTTGCCACAGAAGGCTGTGGAGGCCAAACCAGTGGATAGTTTTTAAGGCAGAGATAGGTAGATTCTTGATTAGTACGGTTGTCAGGGGTTACGGGGAGAAGGCAGGAGAATGGGGTTAGGAGGGAGAGATAGATCAGCCAGGATTGAATGGCGGAGTAGACTCGATGGGCCGAATGGTCTAATTCTTCTCTTATTCTAGGTTCTTGGTCCTCCAAAATATTCCAAAAGTGAATTTAAACTGGAGGTGGACCTTATGACCTAATGAACTGCAGGTGCAGGTTTACACTGAAGACAGACACAGAGTGCTGGAGTAACTCAACCGGTCAGGCAGCATCTCTGGGGAACATGGATGGATGACGTTTAGGAATCGGAATCCTTCTTCAGACTGAAAGAGAGAGGGGAGGTAACTGGAGGTCGGATAAAGGCCCGAACAAAGCAGGGCTGGCGACAGATGAGCAAGGAAGAGTGGAGCCTATTATGGCCCAAGGAAAGGCACAAAGTGCTGGAGTAACTCAGCGGGACAGGCAGCATCCCTGGAGAGAAGGAATAGGTGGCGTTTCGGCAGACTCTATGGGTGAAGACGTTTTCCTCATCTCAGTCTTAAATGGCCTACCCCTTATTCGTAAACTGTGTGACTCCCTGGTTCTGGACTCCCCCAACATGGGGAACATCTCCTTGCTAAAGGAACGCCCTTTAATTCTGAGGCTGTGCCCTCTGGTCCTAGACTCTCCCACTAGCGGATCTTATAGAAACTTACAAAATTCTTAAGGGGTTGGACAGGCTAGATGCAGGAAGATTGTTCCCGATGTTGGGGAAGTCCAGAACAAGGCGTCACAGTTTAAGGATAAGGGGGAAGTCTTTTAGGACCGAGATGAGAACGTTTTTTTTCACACAGAGAGTGGTGAATCTGTGGAATTCTCTGCCACAGAAGGTAGTTGAGGCCAGTTCATTGGCTATATTTAAGAGGGAGTTAGATGTGGGCCTTGTGGCTAAAGGGATCAGGGGGTATGGAGAGAAGGCAGGTACGGGATACTGAGTTGGATGATCAGCCATGATCATATTGAATGACGGTTTAGGCTCGAAGGGCCGAATGGCCTACTCCTTGCACTTATTTTCTATGTTTCTATGTTTTTCTATGTAACATCCTCTCCACATCCACTCAACCCAGGCCTTGCTCTGTCTGGTAATTTAAGGTAATTATCTTGACCAGGAAACATGTGGATATGGGGTCCGATCACCCGGTGGGGGGGGAGCTGAGACCCCCCCCGATGCGGGAGCTTGATCACCCCGAAGCGGAGGGCCCGACCGCCGGATACGGGAGCCAAGATCGCCCTGGCAACGGAAGGCCCGAGGCCCCCGACCGCTGGAGGACAAAGAAGGGAAGAGATTGACTGTTTTCTTTTCGCCTTCCATCACGGTGAGGAATGTGGAGGAGCCACTGTGGGGGATGTTCATGTCAAAATGTATTTCGTGTGTCCTGTTGCTTTTTATTGTTATGACTGTACGGCAAATGAAGATCCTCGTATGTTGCAAAACATACTTGGCTAATAAAGTATGATTATGATGATGATTATTATTTTTGTCATGTGGAGATGATGAAATCACTTGTCATAAGTCCAAGATTGATGATCATTACGGAGGCCCGATTAGGTATATATTAAAAATGAAAGGCAGCAGAATGAGCCAGGAGTTTGAGTTTAACTGACTGCAATCGCTTTATTCCCTCGATGTTTCAAGTATTCCCAATATTGGCTGTGGGTACATCTGTTTTTTTCACAATGTTGACTGCTTCTTGAGTTGCTTCTTGGCAAACGGGGCAGTCTATACCAAATGCAATATTCAACGCAATACTTTAGACCGGAGACACAGCGCGGAAACACCGAGTCGGCGCCGACCAGCGAGCCCCGCACACTAGCGCCATCCTACACACGCTGGGGACAACTTACGATCAAACCCGCAAACCCGCGACTCTTTGGAGCGTGGGAGGAAACCGGAGCACCCGGAGAAAACCCACACGGGTCACGGGGAGAAGGTACAAACTCCGCACAGACAGCACCCGTCGTCGGGATCGAACCTGGGTCTCTGGCGCTGTGAGGCAGCAACTCTATCGCTGCGCCACCGTGCCACCCAAACTATATTATATATATATATAATTTAAAAAAATATATATATTACATATGTGTGTATATAATATATATATATATGTGTGTGTGTAAATGAGAATATATATCTATATTTAGTCATCTACTCAATATATATATACACACACACACATATATACACACACACACACACATATATATACACACGCACACACATATATATATATATACACGCACACACACACACATATATATATACACATACACACACACATATATATATATACACACGCACACACATATATATATATATATACACGCACACACACACACACATATATACACATGCACACACATATATATATATATACACGCACACACACATATATATATATATACACACACAAACACACATATATATATATATACACGCACACACACACACATATATATATATACACACACAAACACACATATATATATATATATATATATACACACACACGCATGCACACACACATATATATATATACACACACAAGCACACAAACACACATATATATATATATATACACACACACACACTCACGTACACATATATGTGCGTGTGTGTGTGCGTGTCTGTGTGTGTGTAATAGGATTGGCTCATTCCAACAAAACGCCACTTGCTAAAGTGATTTTCCTTGCCTTGACCTCCTGCATTTTATGGTGTCGTGTTCCCAACAATGTGTCTGTAAAACCTGGCCTCAAATTCCAACTTGCTCAGACTTTCCTTCCCAGGCAGCCAGTTCCTGAGATTCCAGAAGGATGAAGTGGAATTTCAGTGTGAGTTCCAGTCGGGTTGGAAATCATTTATCTCCATCCCAGATCCAATTTTACACCGCTCAACTTGGCTGTGTTGTCGTTTAGGACCACATTGGGGATTTATGGGGGAAGGATGGAGCAGACTTTTATTTAAGTGTGCGCGGCTCCCACCATCAATGAGTCAACGCAGCTGCGTAGGAAGGAACTGCAGGTGCTGGTTTAAACCGAAGAAGGACACGGAAAGCTGGAGTAACTCGGCTGGTCAGGCAGCATCTCCGGAGAGAAGGAACGAGTGACGTTTCTGGTCGAGACCCTTCTTCAGACTGCCCAGAACTCTCGTCAGAGAATTTCTTCAAAGTAGAAGGTAGATACAAAATGCTGGAGTAACTCAGCGGATCAGGCAGCATCTCTGGAGAGAAAGAATGGGTGACGTTTCAGCCGGGACATCCCGTATTTTGGGCTAAATTGGTTTGTCCCGTACGGGATCGCCCTTGTCCTGTATTAGGCCCGGGGGGGCGCTGTAGGCCCGGACATTGTAGGCCCGGACACTGTGGGCCCGAACACTGTAGGCCCAGACACTGTAGGCCCGGACACTGTAGGGGCCCGGACACTGTAGGCCCGGACACTGTAGGCCCGGGCACTTTAGGCCCGGGCACCTTAGGCCCGGACACTGTAGGCCCGCACACTGTAGGCCCGGACACTGTAGGCCCGCACACTGTAGGCCCGGACACTGTAGGCCCGGACACTGTAGACCCGGACACTGTAGGCCCGGACACTGTAGGGGCCCGGACACTGTAGGCCCGGACACTGTAGGCCCGGACACTGTAGGGGCCCGAACACTGTAGGCCCGGACACTGTACCCCGGGGGCCGCTGTAGTCACGGACAGTTCAGGCCCGGTGGAGCGGGAGCATGTGGCCACTGGCTGAGTGAGGTCATGCAGGGCGCGGGGCGGTGACGTCGCCCTCTGTCCCTTATTTGGGAGCGAGGAAGTTGGCAACTGTACGGGGAGAAGGTACAGACAGCCCCCGTGGTCGGGATGGAACCCGGGTCTCCGGCGCCGTGAGGCAGCAACTCTACCGCTGCGCCGCCGTGCCGCACGTTAATGAATGAAGCCACGCTTCGACCTTGCGTGCACAGCTGCAGCTGCCTGTATTTGACTTCCCGTGCTGAGCTATTTCCAGTGGAGGCTCTTTATTTTTCCATTCCCCCGCAGATCTGAAAGCTGTCGCTGCCACGCATATATTAACATCTCCGGAGCGCTGTGTGAGTGTTGAAGGGCTCGGTGACCCGGCCATCGGTCTGAGATTGAGGAGCAATTTCCTGTTTTGTTGCCGTTCAAAAGTGCTTCGCCCACGGCTGCATGCTCGGGCCTTTGTCTCTACCTCTCGTTCTCCCTACTCTCCTTCCTTCCTTCCTTACTTCCTTCCTTCCCTGCTGCCGCCGCCGCCGAACCGCGGCACGCAAACCGTGCCTTTCCTTTCATCCGTTGGAAAACTAACCCTTAGCGTGAGGGGGCAAGGGTCTCGACCCGAAACGCCGCCCGTTCCTTCTCTCCGGAGACGCTGCCTGTCCCCCGCTGAGTCACGCCAGCATCTCGTGTCCCTCCTTAGCGTGACCAGAGGTGATCAGAGGTCAAGGAGCCGTGAAGGCCGGCCAGCAACGTCCGACATCAGCACTACCCGACACACACTGGGGACAATTTACAATTTTGCAGAAGCCAATTAACCTACAAACCCGCACGTCTTTGGAGTGTGTGGGAGGAAACCGGAGCGCCCGGAGAAAACCCACGCAGGTCACGGGGAGAAAGTACAAACTCCGTACAGACTGCGCCCGCGGTCAGGATCGAACACGGGTCTCCGGCGCCGTGAGGCGGCAACTCTACCGCTGCGCCACCGCGCTGCCCAACAAACTCTATGACTCAGCAAGCTTGCAGTCAGACCTTTACTTCAAGTGTCCGCGCAAACCGTTCTCACGTGTTTAGTTTAGTTTAGAGATACAGCGCTGAAACAGGCCCTTCGGCCCACCTGGCCCGCGCCGACCAGCGATCCCCGCGCGCTAGCACTATCCTACACACGCTGGGGACAATTTACAGGTGCACCACGCCATTCAACCTACAAAACCTGCGCGTCTTCGGAGTGCGTGGGAGGAAACCGGAGGTCTGGGAGAAAACCCGCGCGGGCCACGGGGAGAGCGTGCAAACTCCACGCAGACGGCGCCCGTGGTCGGGACGGAACCCGGGTCTCAGGCGCCGCGAGGCAGCGACTCTACCGCTGCGCTACCCTGTCACGTATTAAGTTTGCTATTAAATGTCACCTTGCCCAGACCAGCGTCCATGAACACACTCCTCTTAAAACTGATGATTCTGACGACGAAATGGAAATAAAACCCAAAACCTGTTAAGTATCTGCTCAGCATGTTGACCTGCACACCGGGGCGCCCATATTGATCGAGCACTAACCTTCCAATCCCGTTTTAAAGATCGCCTCGACCTTCAATGCTAATGGAAAGACCCTCCAGCTCGGACAATTCTGATTAAAAGACCTTTTTCCAGAACTGTTTTTATTATTTGGATGGGTCTGGTAATGTATGGAGCTGACAGAATGTCTGGCAGATTTACCTGCGCAGCTTGCAGTTCTTAAAACTGCCAAGCAAACACTTGGTATCCCCAGTTGCGGCTGGAAATAATAAAGACTCTCGTTTGTACGGTGTGCTGATCGGTGCACGACCCACGCAGGTCACGGCGAGAACGCACGAATACCGTACAGACGGCACCCGTGGTCGGGATCGAACCCGGGTCTCCGGCGCTGTGAGGCAGTATATACAATAGACAATAGACAATAGGCGCAGGAGGAGGCCATTCGGCTCTTCGAGCCAGCACCACCATTCAATGTGATCATGGCTGACCTTCCACAATCAGTACCCCGTTCCTGCCTTCTCCCCATACCCCCTGACTCCGCTATCCTTAAGAGCTCTATCTAGCTCTCTCTTGAATGCATTCAGAGAATTGGCCTCCACTGCCTTCTGAGGCAGAGAATTCCACAGATTCACAACTCTCTGACTGAAAAAGTTTTTCCTCCTCAACTCAGTTCTAAATGGCCTACCCCTTATTCTTAAACTGTGGCCCCTTGTTCTGGACTCCCCCAACATTGGGAACATGTTTCCTGCCTCTAACGTTTCCGCTCTGTACGATCCCCATTTGTATTCGATGCAGGGGAGACTGCAAAAAGAAGGAAGGGAATCAGGGACAGAGTGACGCTTCTAGCACTTGGGTTGTCGATTGCCTCTTGTATCCTGTAAATTGGCACTTTCCCCTCCCTCCTGCCCACACCCCTGCCGACTGCCCAAGTGTTTTCATATCAGCATCTGTGTTACACCACCCCTACGGCGAACAATGGCACAGTGTACTAGGGTGACAGGGGAGATAAATACACTCGCTGGCTCGGCCTGAAAGGCTATCATTTTCCCATTGCCGTGTGAAAACCTTCCAGCAACAGTTCCGACACACACATCAAAGAAGTCTATTTGTGCAGTCGACAGGACGAAATGGCTTTCGGGTCCTCAGGTTGCTTATTGGCCGTATATTCCTGAAGTGAAATGAAAAGAGGTCTCAGGGATCAATTGACCGAGGGAACTAGAAAGTTATTTTTCTTTTCTCTCCTCCCCAGCTTTTGATTTTATATCGGGGTCGTTCAGCCCTCTCCACCTCCAGTTTAAATTCCATCGTACGAGTGATGGCTCCCGCTGATTGTGGCCGGAACCTTGCGTCCTTTCCGGAACGGCCTGCGGCGGTCACTTGACCTTTGAACGATGGGCCACGAAAGAAGAGGAGATACAACGGGGAAACGGTCAGGAAAAGGGGACATACAACGAGATCTGGGTGTCCTAGTGCATCAGTCACCGAAAGGAAGCATGCAGGTACAGCAGGCAGTGAAGAAAGCCAATGGAATGTTGGCCTTCATAACAAGAGGAGTTGAGTATAGGAGCAAAGAGGTCCTTCTGCAGTTGTACAGGGCCCTAGTGAGACCACACCTGGAGTACTGTGTGCAGTTTTGGTCTCCAAATTTGAGGAAGGATATTCTTGCTATTGAGGGCGTGCAGCGTAGGTTTACTAGGTTAATTCCCGGAATGGCGGGACTATCATATGTTGAAAGACTGGAGCGTCTAGGCTTGTATACACTGGAATTTAGAAGGATGAGAGGGGATCTTATCGAAACGTATAAGATTATTAAGGGGTTGGACACGTTAGAGGCAGGAAACATGTTCCCAATGTTGGGGGAGTCCAGAACCAGGGGCCACAGTTTAAGAATAAGGGGTCGGCCATTTAGAACTGAGATGAGGAAAAACATTTTCAGTCAGAGAGTTGTGAATCTGTGAAATTCTCTGCCTCAGAAGGCAGTGGAGGCCAATTCTCTGAATGCATTCAAGAGAGAGCTAGATAGAGCTCTTAAGGATAGCGGAGTCAGGGGGTAGGGGAGAAGGCAGGAACGGGGTACTGATTGTGAATGATCAGCCATGATCAGATTTAGATTTAGATTTAGAGATACAGCGCGGAAACAGGCCCTTCGGCCCACCGAGTCCGCGCCGCCCAGCGATCCCCGCACACTAACACTATCCTACACACACTAAGGACAATTTTTACATATTACCCAGTCAATTAACCTACAAACCTGCACGTCTTTTGGAGTGTGGGAGGAAACCGAAGATCTCGGAGAAAACCCACGCAGGTCACGGGGAGAACGTACAAACTCCGTACAGACGGCGCCTGTAGTCAGGATCGAACCTGAGTCTCCGGCGCTGCATTCGCTGTGAGGCAGCAACTCTACCGCTGCGCCACCGTGCCGCCCAACATTGAATGGTGGTGCTGGCTGGAAGGGCCGAATGGCCTTCTCCAGCACCTATTGTCTATTGTCTAAACAGGCACCTCGAATAAACTCAGCTGAACCCAGTCAGTCCAGCTGCCGTCCGGTGTTGAGTGAACTGTCGTTGGACCTGTTAACGGCTGGTGGGCCCATCTGTCTACCGCCGATTTGGTCTTGGCGTTAATGTTTCGCTGATCCGAGCGCCCGGATTAATGTCATCGCAACCTCGATCCCATTACTGCCGCAGGACATTCTAAACGTGGTTGATAAAGTCAAATCTGGGATTAGAGAGCCAGCACGCATTTAAAAAATGATTGAATTGATTTAAGATCCCTTAACAAAAAGCCGAAGTAACTCAGCGGGTCAGGCAGCATCTCTGGAGAGAAAGGAATGGGTGACGTTTCGGGTCGATCCCGACCGCGGGCGCCGTCTGCACTGAGTTTGCACGTTCTCCCCGTGAACCGCGTGGGTTTTCTCCGGGCGCTCCGGTTTCCTCCCACACTCCAAAGACGCACAGTTTGTAGGTTAATTGGCTCGGTGCGATTGTAAATTGTCCCTAGTGTGTATAGGATGGTGTTAGTGTGCGGGGATCGCTGGTCGGCGCGGACTCGGTGGGCCGAAGGGCCTGTTTCTGCGCTGTGTCTCTAAACTAAACCAAAAGCACAAAACCTCGCCTGATAAGGGTAAAAAAACTATTAAGAAAGGCACAAAATGCTGGAGTAACTCAGCGGGTCGGGTAGAATCTCTGGCATGACGTGACCTATCCATGTTCTCCAGAGATGCTGCCTGACCCGCTGAGTTACTCCAGCACTCTGTGAAACGTCACCCATCCATGTTCTCCACAGATGCTGCCTGACCCACTGAGTTACTCCACCACTCTGTGAAACGTCACCCATCCATGTTCTCCACAGATGCTGCCTGACCCGCTGAGTTACTCCAGCACTTTGTGCCTCCCTTTGGTGTAAACCTGCGTCTGCAGTTCCTTGTTATATTACATTTGGAGAAGAAAAAAATCTTGTTTGTTTCCTTTGCAAATCTGCATTTTGAATATCTTTTTTCTCAGCCGCTGAGCTGCAGAGTTCATTGAACCACGGACAGCTTAGTTACAAAGGACTTCAGCTGTGCCACCAGGAATATGTGATACAGCTTCAAGAGACTGGGTAACGCATCAATGTGGATTTTTTAGTTTAGAGATGCAGCGCGGAAACAGGCCCTTCGGCCCACCGAGTCCGCGCCGACCAGCGATCCCCGCACACTCACACTAAGGACAATTTACACCAAGCCAATTAACCTACAGACCCGAACGCCTTTGGTGCGTGGGAGGAAACCGGAGCACCCGGAGAAAACCCGCGCAGGTCACGGGGAGAACGAGCAAACTCCGTACAGGCAGCGCCCGTGGTCGGAATGGAACCCGGGTCTCTGGCGCCGTGAGGCAGCAACTCTACCGCCGCGCCACCGTGCCACCCGTTAATTTAGATCACAAAGCACTGTGGAGTTAGAGTTAACAGTGGCATAAGTTCATTAGTTCTCGGAGTACAATTAGGCCATTCGGCCCATCGAGTATAATCCACCATTCAATCATGGCTGATCTCTCTTTCTCTCTCAACCACATTCTCCTGCCTTCTCCCCGTAACCCCTGACACCCGTACTATGTGAGCGTTTGTCAGCACTGGGCCTGTACTCACTGGAGTTTAGAAGAATGAGGGGGGAAGAGGGAGTACAGAATACAGAATAGTGAGCGGCCTGGATAGAGTGGATGTGGAGAGGATGTTTCCACTAGTGGGAGAGTCTAGGACCAGAGGGCACAGCCTCAGAATTAAAGAACGCACCTTCTGAAAGGAGATGAGGAGGAATTTCTTTAGCCACAGGGTGGTGAATCTGTGGGATTCTTTGCCACAGAAGGCTGTGGAGGCCAAGTCAGTGGATATTTTTAAGGCAGAGATAGATAGATTCTTGATTAGTACGGGTGTCAGGGGTTATGGGGAGAAGGCAGGAGAATGGGGTTAGGAGGGAGAGATAGATCAGCCATGATTGAATGGCAGAGTAGACTTGATGGGCTGAACAGCCTAATTCTGCTCCTATCATTTATTACTGGAAAAGTCACCCGCTCCTTACTCCAGCATCTTGTGTCTATCTTTGGTCTTATCTACGAGCCATTGTCCGGGCCTACAGTGTTCCCGGGCCTGCAGTGTCCGGGCCTACAGTGTCCAGGCCTACAGTGTCTGGACCTACAGTGTCCGGGCCTACATTGTCCGGGCCTCCAGTGTCCGGGCCTCCAGTGTCCGGGCCTACAGTGTCCGGGCCTACACTGTCCGGGACTACAGTGTCCGGGCCTACAGTGTCCAGGCCTACAGTGTCCAGGCCTACAGCGTCCGGGCCTACAGCGTCCAAGCCTACAGTGTCCCCCGGGCCTACAGCGTCCGGGCCTACAGTGTCCGGGCGTACAGAGCCCGGGTCTACAGTGTCCGGGCCTACATTGTCCGGGCCTACAGAGCCCCCCCGGGCCTAATACGAGACAAGGGCGGTCTCGTACGGGACAAACCAATTTAGCCCAAAATACGGGACAGTTGGCAACTCTAGGTATGGCCAAGTTGTGCCGAAGGGCCTGTTTCCGCGCTGTCTGTCTCTGTGACTACGAGTCTAATATGTCGAGGGAAGGACATCTGACTTTGATCACCGCAGTGTAGCCCCGGGGAAGGAATTAAACGGCGACTGTGTGGCGACATTTAAAAATGAATTAAAGGCAGGACTGACTGGATTCAATTAAAGAGCAATCCCACACATCAAAGACTCCAACCAGTTGTGAAACCAAGTGGTTGCTTTTGTGGGCTACCAAACCACATGGAGGATGGGGCCAATATTGCAAAGTCTCGATCTCTCGTTCTCACCTCAGCGGGGGTGGGGGGACGACTCAGCGGGCCAGGCAGCGTCTCTGGAGAGAAGGAATGGGCGACGTTTTGGTCCAGTCTGAAGAAGGGTCTCGCCCAGAAACGTCACCCCATTCCTTCTCTCCAGAGACACCGCCGGCCCCGCTGAGTTACTCCGGCTCTTTGATTCTATCTTCGGTCTACACCAGCATCTGCAGTTCCTTCTTCCACGTTTCATTGTCACCTGTACCGAGGTGATGCTTTGTTTTACATACGACCCGGTAAAAATCATACAGCGGTCACGGTGGCACGGCGGTAGAGTTGGCGCCTTACAGCGAATGCAGCGCCGGAGACCCTGGTTCGATCCCGACTACAGGCGCCGTCTGTACGGAGTTTGTACGTTCTCCCCGTGGTTTTTCTCCGAGATCTTCGGGTTTCCTCCCACGCTCCAAAGACACGCGGGTCTGGAGGATAAGTGGCTTGTTTAAAGTGTAAATTGTCCCCAGTGTGTGTAAGATGGTGTTAGTGTGTGGGGATCGCCGGTCGGCCCGGACACGGTGGGCCGAAGGGCCTGTTTCTGCGCTGTATCACTAAACTAAAGGAACAAATTTGAAATCCCGATACACTGCCCACCAAGACCATCGCAGCGGCCTCATGTTCCATCAATCATCTATAATGCATCGACTGGTGGTCTGTGGAAAGCATTTTATTGGGATGCATCATAGCTTGGTTTGGGAACGGCTCCATCCAAGGCCGCAAGAAAATGCAGCAAATTGTGGACCATCGCACAAACCAACCTCCCTTCCACCGACTCCATCTACACCTCGCGCTGCCTCGGCAAGGCCAGCAGCATCATTAAGGACCAGTCTCACCCCGGCCACTCCCTCTTCTCCCCTCTCCCATCGGGGCAAGAGGTACAGAAGTGTGAAAACGCACAGCTCCAGATTCAGGGACAGTTTCATCCCGGCTGTTATCAGGCAACTGGACCATCCTACCACACAACCAAAGAGCAGTCTTGAGCTAACATCTTCCTCATTGGAGACCCTCAAACTATCTTTAATCGCACTTTATGTAAGAAGGAACTGCAGATGCTGGTTTAAACTGAAGATAGACCAAAAATAGGCTTGAATACACTGGAATTTAGAAGGATGAGAGGAGATCTTATCGAAACGTTTAAGATTATTAAGGGGTTGGACGCGTTAGAGGCAGGAAACATGTTCCCAATGTTGGGGGGAGTCCAGAACCAGGGGCCACAGTTTAAGAATAAGGGGTAGGCCATTTAGAACTGAGATGAGGAAAAACGTTTTCAGTCAGAGAGTTGTGAATCTGTGGAATTCTCTGCCTCAGAAGGCAGTGGAGGCCGATTCTCTGGATGTTTTCAAGAGAGAGCTGGATAGAGCTCTTAAGGATAGTGGAGTCAGGGGGTATGGGAAGGCAGGAACGGGGTACTGATTGAGAATGATCAGCCATGATCACATTGAATGGTGGTGCTGGCTCGAAGGGCCGTTTGGCATCCTCCTGCACCTATTGCCTATTGTCTATTGATAGATGGAATTTCATGATCAGCCATGATCACGGTGAATGGCGGTGCTGGCTTGAAGGGCCAAATGGCCTCCTCCTGCACCTATTACCTGCACCTATTGTCTATTGTCTATCGATAGATGTGATTTCATGATCAGAGTGCCTTATAAAGGCTCAGCATTACGTCCTTTTCTACTCTGCTTCCAGTTGCTAACTTAGCCGCTCCAAGATTATCTCGGTGTGACACTGATTCCTGGGAGCCTTTGGGAAGAGCGAGCAGGGGGGGGAAGGAACTGAGGCTGATGGTGTTGACAGGGTCAGAGTCTCACAGGTGTTTGTGTATGGTGGTTAAGGATAGCGGAGTCAGGGGGTATGGGGAGAAGGCAGGAACGGGGTACTGATTGAGAATGATCAGCCATGATCACATTGAATGGCGGTGCTGGTTTCGAAAGGACCGAACGGCCTCCTCCTGCACCTATTGTCTATTGTCTAAAATGCCGGAGTAACTCAGCGGGTCAGGCAGCATCCCTGGAGAGAAGGAAGAGGTGATTTTTCCCGCCGAGACCCTTCTTCGTAAGTCTCTAATCGGACCATACCGGAATTTATCGTGATACACTTCATCCTGTGTCTGTCCACTGTGGACGGCTCGATTGTAATCACGTGTAGCCTTTTCCTTGACTGGCTAGCAGGCAACAAGAAAGCTTTTCATTGGACCACGGGAGTTGGGACAACAGTAAACTGAACTCAACAAACAATATCTAGGAGCTTCCTGCAGATGTTCGACAGGAAACTTGGCACCCTCTGGTGTTTGACGGCTGTCGACATCCTCACTACACGGAAATTCCACCACACTTTGAGGTTTTGCAGGAGAACGTTATTTTGATTCGGAGTTCCACCGTTTACACAGAAACATCGAAACACAGAGAATAGGTGCAGGAGGAGGCCATTCGGCCCTTCGAGCCATCACCCGCCATCCAGTACGATCGTGGCTGATCATCCACAATCAGTACCCCGTTCCTGATTTCTCCCCGTATCTCTTGATTGTCTTAGTCCTAAGAGCTAAATCTAACTAAGTTAAGACTGGAATTTAGAAGATTGAGGGGGGATCTTATAGAAACTTACAAAATTCCTAAGGGGTTGGACAGGATAGATGCGGGAAGATTGTTCCCGATGTTGGGGGAAGTCCAGAACAAGGGGTCACAGTTTAAGGATAAGGGGGAAGTCTTTTAGGACCGAGATGAGAACTTTTTTTTCACACAGAGAGTGGTGAATCTGTGGAATTCTCTGCCACAGAAGGTAGTTGAGGCCAGTTCATTGGCTATATTTAAGAGGGAGTTAGATGTGGCCCTTGTGGCTAAAGGGATTAGGGGGTATGGAGAGAAGGCAGGTACAGGATACTGAGTTGGATGATCAGCTCGAAGGGCCGAATGGCCTACTCCTGCACCTATTTTCTATGTTTCTATGTTTCTAAGACTAAATTTAGTCTTAACTTAGTTTAGAGGTACTGCGCGGAAACAGGCCCTTCGGCCCACTGGGTCCGTGCCGACCAGCGATCCTCGCACATTAACACCACCCGACACGCACTGGGGACACTTTATAGTCACCAGGCTAATTACGTGCGGCACGGTGGCGCAGCGGTAGAGTTGCTGCCTTACAGTGAATGCAGCGCCGGAGACTCAGGTTCGACCCTGACTACGGGCGCCGTCTGTACGGAGTTTGTACATTCTCCCCATGACCTGCGTGGGTTTTCTCCAAGATCTTCGGTTTCCTCCCACACTCCAAAGACGTACAGGTTAATTGACTGGGTAAATGTAAAACAAAATTGTCCCCAGTGTGTGTAGGATAGTGTTAGTGTGCGGGGATCGCTGGGCGGCGCGGATTCGGTGGGCCGATGGGCCTGTTTCCGCGCTGTTTCTCGCAAAGAATTAAACGAGCTTGCCGCTTGGCATAAATGAAAGTTTGACGAGGATGTTGCCAGGACTTGTGGGCCTAAGCTACAAAGAGAGGTCGAGCAAGGACTTGATCTTGAGATGAAGATCATAAGATCACGTGAGGCCACTTGTAGAGTATGGTGTTCAGTTCTGGGCGCCGTTTTTTCGGAAAGATGCTGTCAAGCTGGAAAGGGCCCAGAGAAGATTTACGAGGATGTTGCCAGGACTCGAGGGCCTGAGCTACAGGGAGAGGTTGAGCAGGCTGGGACTCTATTCCTTGGAGCGCAGGAGGATGAGGGGTGATCTTGTAGAGGTGTACAAAATCATGAGAGGAATAGATCGGGTAGACAATGTTTACATTTACACCCAGCCAATTATCCTACAGACCTGCACGTCTTTGGAGCGTGGGAGGAAAGTAAAGATCTCGGAGGAAACCCACGCGGGTCACGGGGAGAACGTGCAAACTCCGTGCAGGCAGCGCCCGTAGTCGGGACGGGACCCGGGTCTCTGGCGCTGCAAGCACTGGAAGGCAGCGACTCCACCGCCACGCCAGCGTGACCGCCCACCATTTTGTTTCCTTTTACATAAAGTGGAACTGGAGACGGGGAATGAATGTAACCTCTTTGCTGGACGCGTGCCGAGGCAAACTCGCCCTGACGCTCGTCCACACAGAGCCCGTCTAATCAATGTGACTGCAGCCCTCCACGGCACCATACACAAACACCTGTGAGACTCTAACCCTGTCAACACCATCAGCCTCAGTTCCTTCCTCCCCTGCTCGCTCTGGGGAATCGGTGTCACGCTGAGATAATTTTGGAGCGGCTAAGTTAGCAACTGGAAGCAGAGTAGAAAAGGACGTAATGCTGAACCTTTATAAGGTACTGATCAAGAAATCACATCTATCAATCGACAATAGACAATAGGTGCAGGAGGATGCCAAACGGCCCTTCGAGTCAGCACCGCCATTCAATGTGATCATGGCTGATCATCCACAATCAGTACCCCGTTCCTGCCTTCTCCCCATACCCACTGACTCCACTATCTTTAAGAGCTCTATCTAGCTCTCTCTTGAATGCATTCAGAGAATTGGCCTCCACTGCCTTCTGAGGCAGAGAATTCCACAGATTCACAACTCTCTGGGTGAAAAAGTTTTTCCTCATCTCCGTTCTAAATGGCCTACCCCTCATTCTTAAACTGTGTGGCCCCTGGTTCGGGACTCCCCCAACATCGGGAACATGTTTCCTGCCTCCAACGTGTCTAATGTTTAAAGACAACACCATAAAGAAGAAAATAATTACAGACGTTGTTTCACACACTCCAAAGACGTACAGGTTTTGTTCGTTAATTGGCTTGGTAAATGTGAAAATGTGGCGCAGCGGTAGAGTTGCTGCCTTACAGCGCTTTCAGCGTCAGAGACACGGGTTCAATCCCGACTGCGGGCGCCGTCTGTACGGAGTTTGTACGTTCTCCCCGTGACCTGCGTGGGTTTTCTCCGAGATCTTCGGTTTCCTCCCACACTCCAACGACGTGCAGATTTGCAGATTCATTGGCTTGGTGTTGGGGATCGCTGGTCAGCACGGACCCTGTGGGCCGAAGGGCCTGTTTCCGCGCTGTATCTTTAAACTAAACAAAACTAAACTAAAAAAGACACAAAGTGCTGGAGCTCGGGTTGCCAACTGTCCCGTATTAGCCGGGACATCCCGTATTTTGGGCTAAATTGGTTTGTCCCGTATGGGGGGGGGGGGGGGGGGGAGGGGCGCTGTAGGCCCAGACACTGTAGGCCCGGACACTGTAGGGCCGGACACTGTAGGCCCGGACACTGTAAGCACGGACATTATAGGCCCGGACACTGTAGGCCCGCACACTGTAGACCCAGACACTGTAGGCCCAGACACTGTAGGCCCGGACACTGTAGGCCCGGACACTGTAGGCCCGGGCACTGTAGGCCCGTACACTGTAGGCCCGGAGGCCGCTGTAGGCCCGGACGCTGTCGGCTAACGGAGTGTGTTCGGGGAGCGAGGCCGAGTGCGTTCGCCTGACGGGAGGTTGCTTAGCAACCCGCCTCCTGGCCCGGGCTGCCGCCAAATTGGTGGAGCGGGAGCACGTGGCCGCTGGCTGGGCGAGGGTCACGCGGGGCGCGGGGCGGTGACTTCACCTTTTGTCCCTTGTTTGGGAGTGAGGAAGATGGCAGCCCCTGTGCTGGAGTAACTCAGCGGGTCGGGCAGCATCTGTGGAGAAAAGGAATGGGTGGGCGTTTGCGGTCGAGACCCTTGATCGGACCTGACGGGTTACTCCGGCCCTCGAGGGGGCACTCTGTGAGGCTGATGCCAGTTGAGATGCTGTTGCTGTTCTGGCGCGCTGAGCTCGTTAGAGTGGCCCCGGGCTTTTGGTAAGCAACTACTGAAATCAGTCAAACCTAATTAAGGTTAAACCGCACTTCAGACAACATTACCATATATTTCCCTAACGCCCGAGAGAGAATGTTTCATAAATAAACAACAACGTCGACAAAACCTGGGAATCCAAATCACAGCACAGGACACCGGCAGCTCGGCCTATCGTAGAGTCAGAGAGCATGGAAACAGGCCCTTCGGCCCAAACCATCCTAACCTATTCATAGTGTAAGAAAATAACTGCAGATGCTGGTACAAATGGCGGCACGGTGGCGTCACCAATAGCGGCACGGTGGCGCACCGGTAGAGTTGCTGCCTTACAGCGAATGCAGCGCCGGAGACTCAGGTTCGATCCCATCTACGGGCGCCGTCTGTACGGAGTTTGTACGTTCTCCCCGTGACCTGCATGGGTTTTCTCCGAGATTTTCGGTTTCCTCCCACACTCCAAAGACGTGCAGGTTTGTAGGCTAATTGGCTGGGCAAATGTACAAAAAATGATCCCTAGTGGGTGTAGGATAGTGTTAGTGTGTGGGGATCGCTGGGCGGCGCGGACCCGGTGGGCCGAAGGGCCTGTTTCTGCGCTGTATCTCTAAACTAAATCTAAATCGAAGGTATTTATTTCACAAAATGCTGGAGTAACTCAGCAGGTCAGGCAGCATCTCAGGAGAGAAGGAATGCGTGACGTTTCGGGTCGAGACCCTTCTTCAGATACCTCCACAGCCTTCTGCGGCAATGAATCCCACAGATTCACCACCCTCTGACTAAAGAAATTCCTCCTCATCTCCTTCCGAAAAGAATGTCCTTTAATTCTGAGGCTGTGCCCTCTGGTCCAGGACTCTCCCACCAGTGGAAACACCCTCTCCACATCCACTCTATCCAGGCCGCTCACTGTTCTGTATGTTTCAATGAGGTCCCCTCGTCCTTCTAAACTCCAGCGAGTACAGGCCCAGTGCTGACAAATGCTCATCATAGGTTAACCCACTCATTCCTGGGATCGTTCTTGTAAACCTCCTCTGGACCCTCTCCAGAGCCAGCACATCCTTCCTCAGATATGGGGCCCAAAATTGCTCACAATATTCCAAATGTGGCCTTACCAGCGCCTTGTAGAGCCTCAGCATTACACCCCTGTTGTTGTGTACAAACCCTCTCGAAATAAATGCCAGCATTAAGTTTGCCTTCTTTACGACCGATTCGACTTGCAGATTAACTTTTTGGGAATCCTGCACCAGCACTCCCAAGTCCCTTTGCACCTCCGATTTCTGGATTCTCTCCCCACTTAGAAAATAGTCTACGCCTTTATTCCTACTTCCAAAATGCACGACTCCACACTTTGCTGCGCTGTATTCCATCTGCAGAGAATCATACAGCGTGGAAACAGGCCCTTCGGCCCAACTCACCCATACTGGCCAAGATGCCCAATGCAACCAAGTCCCATTGCCCCGTGCCAGGCCAGTACCCCTCTAAAGCTGTTGGCCCAACTCGCCCACACAATGTCCCAGCTACAATAGTCCCACCTGCCCGCGCTTGGTACATATCCCGCTGGCTGGGCGAGGTCACGTGGGGCGCGGGGCGGTGACGTCACCTATTGTCCCTTATTTGGGAGTGAGAAAGTTGGCAACCCTGGTTTAGATAGTCATAGAGACATAGAGTCACAGAGCGATACAGCGTGGAAACAGGCCCTTCGGCCCAACTCACCCACACTGGCCAACATGTCCCATCTACTCGTCCCACCTGCCTGCGTTTGGTCCACATCCCTCCAAGCCTGTCCTATCCATGTACCTGCCTAACTGTTTCTTAAACGTTGGGACTGTCCCAGCCTCAACTATCTCCTCTGGCAGCTCGTTCCATGCATCCACTACCCTTTGAATGGAAAAGTTACCCTTCAGATTCCTATTAAATCTTTTCCCCCTTCACCTTGAACCTGTGTCCTCTGGTCCTCGATTCCCCTACTCTGGGCAAGAGACTCTGTGCGTCTGTTCCTCTCTTGATCTTGTACACCTCTATGAGATCGCCCCTCATCCTCCTACGCTCCAGGGAATAGAGACCCAGCCTGCTCAACCCCTCAACCTGCTGAATCGTGAATAACTGATAGTGATTTCAACTGCTCGTTGAACTGGCCTACTTAACTGGCACTATAATTGTCACGATAAATGACCAGGGCTGTGTTGGAATAAATTTAAAGATCCGAAAGAATTCACAGCCACCATCAGTGGCGAGGCTAGGGGGTTGCCAACTTCCTCACTCCCAAATACGGGACAAAGGGAGACGTTACCGAGCCCCGCGCGCCCCCACGAGACCCTCGCCCAGCCAGCGGCCACGTGCTCCCGCTCCACCAATGGCGGCCGCCCGGGAGGTCACGTTGCAGTTGTATAAGACGTTGGTGAGACCGCATTTGTGTTCAATTCCAGGAACCGTGTCATAGGAACGATGTTGTCAAGCTCGAAAGGGTTCAGAGAAGATTTACAGAGAGGATGTTGCCAAGACTGGAGGGTGTGAGCTGCAGGGAGAGGACTCTGTGGGCCGAAGGGCCTGTTTCTGCGCTGTATCTCTAAACTAAACCAAACTCTACCATTTTGTGCCTTTGGAGCATGTGGCCGCTGGCTGGGCGAGGTCACGTGGGGGCGCGCGGGGGCTCGGTGACCTCACCCTTTGTCCCGTATTTGGGAGTGAGGAAGTTGGCAACACCTATACTAACATGGGTCAAGGGCGGTCCCGTATGGGGACAAACTAATTTAGCCCAAAATACGGGGACGTCCCAGCTAATGCGGGACGGTTGGCAGCCCTAACGGTGGACCAGCGGGTAGAGTCGCCGCCTGACCGCGCCGGAGACCCGGGTTCCATCCCGACTACGGGTGCCTGTCATCGACTCGGTGAAAGACGCTCTCTGCACGATCCTTGTTGACCTCCCAGCAGAGCGAGCTGTCCGTGGGGGGAATGTTGCTGACTGGGCCCGCTGCAGACTGCAGGAGTACGTGCTGAGGGACGCACTGAAGCTCGGTGCAGCCAACACCAAGGCCCTGTGGGGGAGGACCTCAGTCTAGGGGCCTTCCGCTGCTGGACATGGGGGCCAGGGTGTGGTGGAGAGAGACGCCCCTCCAAATAAGGGATACTGTGTAAATGTCTGTAAATCTGGAAGTGAATACCTGTATTGAATGTGTAACCTCCGGAAATGTCGGACGGGGTTGTTAAAAAAAAGATGCTTTGTATATATTTATTACTTGAATAAAGTATTTGGTGCCTGTCTGTACGGAGTTTGCACGTTCTCCCCCCGTGACCTGCGTGGGTTTGTAGGTTGTGCAGGAAGGAACTGCAGACGCTGGCTTACACCGGAGACAGACACAAAACGCTGGAGTAACTCAGCGGGTCAGGCAGCGTCTCCGGTGAACAGGAATAGGTGACGTTTTGTGTCAAGAACTCATCTTCAGACTTGTAGGTTAAATGTAAATTGTCCTGAGCACATAGAATAGAACTAGTGTACGATTGGTCGCTGGTCAGGGCGGACTCAGATGGCCGAAGGGCCTGTTTCCACACTATATTTCTAAACTAAACCAAGCGATATTCTTGCTATCGAGGGCGTGCAGCGTAGGTTTACCAGGTTAATTCCCGGAATGGCGGGACTGTCGTATGTTGAAAGACTGGAGCGACTAGGCTTGTATACACTGGAATTTAGAAGGATGAGAGGAGATCTTATCGAAACGTATAAGATTGTTAAAGGGTTGGACACGTTAGAGGCAGGAAACATGTTCCCAATGTTGGGGGAGTCCAGAACAAGGGGCCACAGTTTAAGAATAAGGGGTAGGCCATTTAGAACTGAGATGAGGAAAAACTTTTTCAGTCAGAGAGTTGCGAGTCTGTGGAATTCTCTGCCTCAGAAGGCAGTGGAGGCCAATTCTCTGAATGCATTCAAGAGAGAGCTAGATAGAGCTCTTAAGGATAGCGGAGTCAGGGGGTATGGGGAGAAGGCAGGAACGGGGTACTGATTGAGAATGATCAGCCACGATCACATTGAATGGCGGTGCTGGCTCGAAGGGCCGAATGGCCTCCTCCTGCACCTATTGTCTATTGAAATGAAGAGACTACCTTATTTGAATTTCCACGCAGCATTTCTTTAGTTAAAACTTTAAAGTTTTAAATGTGTAGGAAGGAACTGCAGATGCTGGTTTAAACCAAAGATATTGGCAAAAAATGCTGGAGTAACTCAGCGGGACAGGCAGCACCTCTGGGCAGAAGGGTCTGAAGAAGTCTGAAGAAGGGTCTCGACCTTGAAACCGATTCCATTTCTCCGCCCATTCCTTCTCCCTCCAGAGATGCTGCCTGTCCCGCTGAGTTACTCCAGCGTTTTATTTGCGTCTGTATAAAGGATTTAAATGTTTGGGTCAGCTCCCAGAGTGGATGGTACTGAGGAATGTAAACCTGCACTGAATTATACACAGCGTGCACAGCAGAAACAGGCCACTTAACGCTGTCTCTGACACTGGAAGTCCTGGTAAACCACTCTGCTGTCTAGACCCGCAGGTGAATTGAGATTTGGCTTTTGAAAGCTCAGAAATAATGGGATACAGACCTGCACAGAGTGGATGTGGAGAGGATGTTTCCACTAATGGGAGAGTCCAGAAACAGAGGGCCCAGCCTCAGAATGAAAAGCATAGAAACATAGAAAACAGGTGCAGGAGTAGGCCATTCGGCCCTTCGAGCCAGCACCACCATTCAATGTGATCATGGCTGATCATTCTCAATCAGTACCTCGTTCCTGCCTTCTCCCCATACCCCCTGACTCCGCTATCCTTAAGAGCTCTATCTAGCTCTCTCTTGAATGCATTCAGAGAATTGGCCTCCACTGCCTTCTGAGGCAGTGAATTCCACAGATTTACAACTCTCTGACTGAAAATAAATTTCTCATCTCCGTTCCAAATGGCCTACCCCTTATTCTTAAACTGTGGCCCCTTGTTCTGGACTCCCCAACATTGGGAACATGTTTCCTGCCTCTAACGTGTCCAACCCAATAATAATCTTATATGTTTCAATAAGATCCCCTCTCATTCTTCTAAATTCCAGTGTATACAAGCCTAGTCGCTCCAGTCTTTCAACATATGACAGTCCCGCCATTCCGGGAATTAACCTAGTGAACCTACGCTGCACGCCCTCAATAGCAAGAATATCCTTCTTCAAATCTGGAGACCAAAACTGCACACAGTACTCCAGGTGCATTCTCAAGTACTCCAGGTGCATTCTCAAGTACTCCAGGTGCGGTCTCAAGTACTCCAGGTGCGGTCTCACCTGCATTCAATATGCTCATGGCTGATCATCCAGAATCAGTACCCCGTTCCTGCTTTCTCCCCATATCCCTTGATTCCGTTAGCCCCTAAGAGCTGTATCCAACTCTCTCTTGAATGCATTCAGAGAATTGGCCTCCACTGCCTTCTGAGGCAGAGAATTCCACAGATTCACAACTCTCTGACTGAAAAAGCTTTTCCTCATCTCCGTTCTAAATGGCCGACCCCTTATTCTTAAACTGTGACCCCTGTTTCTGGACTCCCCCAACATGGGCAACATTTTTCCTGCATCTAGCCTGTCCAACCCCTTAAGAATTTAATATGTTTCTATAAGATCCCCCCCTCATCCTTCTAAATTCCAGTGAATTGAGATATCGCGCGGAAACAGGCCCTGTGGCTAGGGTTGCCAACTGTCCCGTATTAGCCGGGACATCCTGTATATTGGGCTGAATTGGTTTGTCCAGTACGGGACCGCCCTTGTCCCGTATTAGGTCCGGATGGCGATGTAGGCCCGGACGCTGTAGGCCCGAACGCTGTAGGCCCGGACACTGTAGGCCCGGACGCTGTAGGCCCAGATGCTGTAGGCCCGGAAGCTATTGGCCCGGACACTGTAGGCCCGGACACTGTAGGCCCGGACACTGTAGGCCCGGACACTGTAGCCCGAGGGCCACTGTAGTCCCGGACACTGTAGGCCCCGACACTGTAGCCCAGGGGCCACTGTAGTCCTGGACAGTGTAGGCTTGGGCGCCACCTAACGGATGTTGCGTGGCAACCTGCCTCCTGGCCCGGGCGGCCGTCATTGGCGGAGCGGGAGCACCTGGCCGCTGGCTGGGTGGGGTCACGTGGGGCGCGGGGCAGGGCGGTCGGTGTCCTTTATTTGGGAGTGAGGAAGTTGGCAACCCTACCTGCAGTCCACGTCTACCAGCGATACACTAACAAATCTGCACATCTTTGGAGTGTGGGAGATGTGTGAGTTTGTGTGAGGGCGATCGGTGGTCGGCATGGACCTGGTGGGCTGAAGGGCCTATTTCCAAGCTGTGCCTCTAAACTGAACTAAACCTCCCATGGTATGCCTAGGAAGGAACTGTAGACACTGGTTTACACCCAAGATAGACACGAAATGCTGGAGTAACTCAGCGGGATCAGGCAGCGCCTCTGGAGAGAAGGAACGGGTGGCGTTGAAGAATGGTCCCGACCCGAAACGTCACCCATTCCTTCTCTCCGGAGTTGCTGCCTGTCCCGCTGAGTTACTCCAGCTTTTTTGTGTCTACCTCCCAAGGTATTCAGCAGCCACAATAACATCTTACTTCAGGAAGAGCTTGATCGAATTTCCACATCACTGTAAAGTGGCTTGCAAATAGTTTTCAATTACGTAACACAGGAGGAAAAAACATCTGCTCCATATCATTGAATTTCTTCTTGAGTAATGAGCAAAGAGTTTGGTTTAGTTTAGAGATACAGCGCAGAAACAGGCCCTTCGGCCCACCGGGTCCGCGCCGACCAGCGATCCCCGCACACTAACACTATCCTACACTATCCTATCGCTGGAATTTAGAAGACTGAGGGGGGATCTTATTGAAACATATAAAATTCTTAAGGGGTTGGAGAGGCTAGATGCGGGAAGATTGTTCCCGATGTTGGGGAAGTCCAGAACCAGGGGTCACAGCTTAAGGATAAGGGGGAAGTCTTTTAGGACCGAGATGAGAAAACATTTCTTCACACAGAGAGTGGTGAGTCTGTGGAATTCTCTGCCACAGAAGGTAGTTGAGGCCAGTTCATTGGCTATATTTAAGAGGGAGTTAGATGTGGCCCTTGTGGCTAAAGGGATCAGGGGGTATGGAGAGAAGGCAGGTACAGGCTACTGAGCTGAATGATCAGCCATGATCATATTGAATGGCGGTGCAGGCTCGAAGGGCCGAATGGCCTACTCCTGCACCTATTTTCCATGTTTCTATGTTTCTACACCAGGGACAAAATACATTTACACCAAGCCAACTAACCTACAGACCCGCACGTCTTTGGAGCGCGGGAGGAAACCGAAGATCTCGGAGGAAACCCACGCAGGTCACGGGGAGAACGTACAAACTCCGCACAGACAGCGCCCGTAGTCGGGATCGCACCGGGTCTCCGGCGCTGTGAGGCAGCAACTCTACCGCTGCGCCACTTAGCAGACTTGGATAGAGTGGATGTGGAGAGGATGTTTCCACTAGTGGGAGAGTCCAGGACCAGAGGGCACAGCCTCAGAATTAAAGGACATTCTTTAGCAAGGAGACGAGGAGAAATTTCTTTGGTCTGAGGGTGGTGAACCTGTGGAATTCTTTGCCACAGAAGGCTGTGGAGGCCAAGTCAGTGGGTATTTTTAAGGCAGAGATAGATAGATTCTTGATTAGTGCGTGTGTCAGGGGTTACGGGGATAAGGCAGGAGAATGGGGTTCGGAGGGAGAGATAGATCAGCCGTGATTGAATGGTGGGGTAGACTTGATGGGCCGAATGGCCTAATTCTGCACCGATGAGTTATGAGCTTACGCTGGAATCTGGAGCAAAGTTCAAAGTGCTGGGGAAACTCAGCAGGTCAGGCAGCATCTGTGGAGGGGGATAGACAGGTGACGTTTGGAGTTCAGTTTAGTTTTGAGATACAGCGTGGAAACAGGCCCTTCGGCCCACCGAGTTTGCGCTGAGCAGCGATCCCTGCACACTAACACAATCCCACACACACCAGGGACAATATACATTTATAACAAACCAACTAACCTACAGACCCGCACGCCTTTGGAGCGCGGGAGGAAACCGAAGATCTCAGAGAAAACCCACGCAGGTCACGGGGAGAACGTACAAACTCCGCACAGGCAGCGCCCGTAGTCGGGATCGAACCCGGGTCTCCGGCGCTGTGAGGCAGCAACTCTACCGCCGCGCCACTCAGCAGACTTGGATAGAGTGGATGTGGAGAGGATGTTTCCACTAGTGGGAGAGTCTAGGACCAGAGGGCACAGCCTCGGAATTAAAGGGCTTTCTTTTAGGAAGGAGACGAGGAGAAATTTCTTTGGTCAGAGGGAGGTGAATCTGTGGAATTCTTTGCCACAGAAGGCTGTGGAGGCCACAAAAGTCAGTGGATATTTTTAAGGCAGAGATAGATAGATTCTTGATTGTGTTATGTTTGTGCGCCATTGTATGTTCGTTCTTCGTACCTGAACTGATGTACAGCACTTTGGTCAATGGGTTGTTTTTAAATGTGCTGTACAAATAAAATTGACTTGACTTGATTAGTACGGGTGTCAGGGGTTACGGGGAGAAGGCAGGAGAATGGGGTTAGGAGGGAGAGATAGATCAGCCATGATTGAATGGCGGAGTAGACTCGATGGGCCGAACGGCCTAATTCTACTCCTGTTCCTTACGACCTTCTGACCTGATGCGCCCCTCTGGCCTGTTTGAATTTCTATTGAGAAATGGGTAAAGTTTACAACGGGAAAAAGTTGCTGCCCCTTTGAGTTCTGGCACCCCATTGTTACTCTGGTCACTGCACGCTTACAAGAACAACTTAACACCCGCTGGCAACCCGACTCGATAAATCTTGCTATTGAGGGCGTGCAGCGTAGGTTTACTAGGTTAATTCCCGGAATGGCGGGACTGTTGTATGTTGAAAGACTGGAGCGACTAGGCTTGTATACACTGGAATTTAGAAGGATGAGACAATAGACAATAGACAATAGGTGCAGGAGTAGGCCATTCAGCCCTTCGAGCCAGCACCGCCATTCAATGCGATCATGGCTGATCACTCTCAATCAGTACCCCATTCCTGCCTTCTCCCCATACCCCCTCACTCCGCTATCCTTAAGAGCTCTATCCAGCTCTCTCTTGAAAGCATCCAACGAACTGGCCTCCACTGCCTTCTGAGGCAGAGAATTCCACACCTTCACCACTCTCTGACTGAAAAAGTTATTCCTCATCTCTGTTCTAAATGGCCTACCCCTTATTCTTAAACTGTGGCCCCTTGTTCTGGACTCCCCCAACATTGGGAACATGTTTCCTGCCTCTAATGTGTCCAATCCCCTAATTATCTTATATGTTTCAATAAGATCCCCCCTCATCCTTCTAAATTCCAGTGTATACAAGCCCAATCGCTCCAGCCTTTCAACATACGACAGTCCCACCATTCCGGGAATTAACCTAGTGAACCTACGCTGCACGCCCTCCATAGCAAGAATATCCTTCCTCAAATTTGGAGACCAAAACTGCACACAGTACTCCAGGTGCGGTCTCACCAGGGCCCGGTACAACTGTAGAAGGACCTCTTTGCTCCTATACTCAACTCCTCTTGTTATGAAGGCCAACATTCCATTGGCTTTCTTCACTGCCTGCTGTACCTGCATGCTTCCTTTCAGTGACTGATGCACTAGGACACCCAGATCTCGTTGAACTCCCCCTCCTCCTAACTTGACACCGTTCAGATAATAATCTGCCTTTCTATTCTTACTTCCAAAGTGAATAACCTCACACTTATCTACATTAAACTGCATCTGCCATGTATCCGCCCACTCACACAACCTGTCCAAGTCACCCTGCAGCCTTATTGCATCTTCCTCACAATTCACACTACCCCCCAGCTTAGTATCATCTGCAAATTTGCTAATGAGAGGAGATCTTATCGAAACGTATAAGATTATTAAGGGGTTGAACACGTTAGAGGCAGGAAACATGTTCCCAAAGTTGGGGGGGGGGGGGGGGGGGGTCCAGAACCAGCGGCCACAGTTTAAGAATAAGGGGTAGGCCATTTAGAACTGAGACGAGGAAAAACTTTTTCAGTCAGAGAGTTGTGAATCTGTGGAATTCTCTGCCTCAGAGGGCAGTGGAGGCCAATTCTCTGAATGCATTCAAGAGAGAGCTAGATAGAGCTCTTAAGGATAGCGGAGTCAGGGGGTATGGGGAGAGGGCAGGAACGGGGTACTGATTGAGAATGATCAGCCGTGATCACATTGAATGGCGGTGCGTACAGGCTCGAAGGGCCGAATGGCCTCCTCCTGCACCTATTGTCTATTGTCTATTGTCTATAAACGAGGTGCCTTACTGCCGCAATCTCAGAATACCTTTCGTTTTATTTCATGACTGCATGTACTGACAGCTCTGCTCCCTGCCACAGGAAGCACACTTAAGTGGTCCCCCACCAGCCAGCTATCGTCACTCCAGCCGTGTAATGGGCCACAGTTTGCATTTAATTATTAATTAATAAACTACTACGGTGGCGCAGCGGTAGAGTTGCTGCCTCACAGCGCCAGAGACCCGCGTTCGCCCCTGACCACGGGTGCTCGTCTGACCACGAGTTTGCACGCTCTCCCCGTGACCTGCGTGGGTTTTCTCCGGGTGCTCCGGTTTCCCCCCCGCACTCTATACAACTGCAGAAGGACCTGCACTCAAATCCTCTCGTTACGAAGGCCAACATGCCATTGGCTTTCTTCACTGCCTGCTGTACCTGCACGCTTACTTTCAGTGACTGGTGTACAAGGACTCCCAGGTCTCGTTGCACTTCCCCCTTTACCTAACCTGACACCATTGAGATAATAATCTGCCTCCTTGTTTTTGCCGCCAAAGTGGATAACCTCACATTTATCCACATTATACTGCATCTGCCACGCATCTGCCCACTCACTCAACCTGTCCAGGTCACCCTGCAACCTCCTAGCATCCTCTTCACAGTTCACACTGCCACCCAGCTTTGTGTCATCCGCAAACTTGCTAGTGTTGCTTCTAATTATCATTAGTATATATGGTAAACAGTTGTGGCCCCAACACCGAGCCTTGCGGCACTCCACCCGCCACTGCCTGCCAGTCTGAAAAGGGTCCGTTTACTCCTACTCTTTGCTTACTGTCTGCCAACCAATTCTCTATCCATGTCAACACCCTACCCCCAATACCATGTGCTTTAATTCTGCCCACCAATCTCCTTTGTGGGACCTAATCAAAGGCTTTCTGAAAGTCCAGATACACTACATCCACTGGCGCCCCTTCATCCATTTTACTTGTCACGTCCTCAAAAAATTCCAGAAAATCAGTCAAGTAGGATTTCCCCTTCATAAACCCATGCTGACGTGGACCAATCCTTTTGCCACTATCCAAATGCGCCGTTATTACCTCTTTTACCTCTGCAGTTGTACAGGGCCCTAGTGAGACCGCACCTGGAGTACTGTGTGCAGTTTTGGTCTCCAAATTTGAGGAAGGATATTCTTGCTATTGAGGGCGTGCAGCGTAGGTTCACCAGGCTAATTCCCAGAATGGCGGGACTGTCATATGTTGAAAGATTGGAGCCACTAGGCTTGTATACACTGGAATTTAGAAGGATGAGAGGGGATCTTATCGAAACGTATAAGATTATTAAGGAGTTGGACACGTCAGAGGCAGGAAACATGTTCTCAATGTTGGGGGAGTCCAGAACCAGGGGCCACAGTTTAAGAATAAGGGGTAGGCCATTTAGAACGGAGACGAGGAAAAACCTTTTCAGTCAGAGAATTGTGAATCTGTGGAATTCTCTGCCTCAGAAGGCAGTGGAGGCCGATTCTCTGAATGCATTCAAGAGAGAGCTAGATAGAGCTCTTAAGGATAGCGGAGTCAGGGGGTATGGGGAGAAGGCAGGAACGGGGTACTGATTGTGAATGATCAGCCATGATCAGATTTAGATTTAGATTTAGAGATACAGCGCGGAAACAGGCCCTTCGGCCCACCGAGTCCGTGCCGCCCAGCGATCCCCGCACATTAACACTACACACTAGGGACAATGTGTCCTACACACACTAGGGACAATTTTTACATTTACCGAGTCAATTAACCTACACACCTGCACGTCTTTGGAGTGTGGGAGGAAACCGAAGATCTCGGAGAAAACCCACGCAGGTCACGGGGAGAACGTACAAACTCCGTACAGACGGCGCCCGTAGTCAGGATCGGACCTGAGTCTCCGGCGCTGCATTCGCTGTGAGGCGGCAACTCTACCGCTGCGCCACCGTGCTGCCATCACATTGAATGGCGGTGCTGGCTCGAAGGGCCGAATGTCCTCCTCCTGCACCTATTGTCTATTGTCTATTGTATTGTTTAATAATTGACTCCAGCATCTTCCCCGCCACCGATGTCTCATGAATTGAATTGGATTGAACTGAACTACAACCCCTGTGTGTGTCATCGGCCGTGACCAGAAAATGGTCCCTCGAATAAAAACAAAGAGTTGTGTTTTTCCCACCAACCTTTCCCAGAAAGACAATAGACAATAGAAAATAGGTGCAGGAGAAGGCCATTCGGCCCTTCGAGCCAGCACCGCCATTCAATGTGATCATGGCTGATCATTCTCAATCAGTACCCCGTTCCTGCCTTCTCCCCATACCCCCTGACTCCACTATCCTTAAGAGCTCTATCCAGCTCTCTCTTGAATGCATTCAAAGAATTGGCCTCCACTGCCTTCTGAGGCAGAGAATTCCACAGATTCACAACTCTCTGACTGAAAAAGTTTTTCCTCATCTCAGTTCTAAATGGCCTACCCCTTATTCTTAAACTGTGGCCCCTTGTTCTGGACTCCCCCAACATTGGGAACATGTTTCCTGCCCCCAACGTGTCCAACCCCTTAATAATTTTATACGTTTCGATAAGATCCCCTCTCATCCTTCTAAATTCCAGTGTATACAAGCCTAGTCGCTCCAGTCTTTCAACATATGACAGTCCCGCCATTCCGGGAATTAACCTAGTAAACCTACGCTGCATGCCCTCAATAGCAAAAGGACGTAGAAGAAAAAAGTAAAATATGTTCTGAACGAGATTGTGAGGTGCTACCTTTGTAACATGGAGAGCCCAGACCTATGGAAATAAATCTCTGGTTATTATTGAATCTGTCAGCAAAGATGAGTGTGGATCATTATATCTGAATTAATGTTCATCGAATCTTTAAATAAAATTGGAATGGCAAAGTGGCAATGATCTACGGAGACCTCTGAAGCAAAATCGTAATGCGATATTGTAAATCCATCAATATAATATTTGCAGCTCTATGATGGCAGAGGTTACACTTGGAATACGTTGTAAAGTTTTGATTTCTGTGTAAGTATTGTCTCCGTCTATTTATATTCAGGTCTTTTCGCGCGGCACGGTGGCGCAGCGGTAGAGTTGCCGCCTCACAGCGCCGGAGACCCGGGTTCCATCCCGACTACGGGCGCTGTCAGTACGGAGTTTGTACGTTCTCCCCGTGACCCGCGTGGGTTTTCTCCGGGATCTCCGGTTTCCTTCCACACTCCAAACACGTGCAGGTTTGTAGGATAATTGGCTGGGTAAAATGTACAAATTGCCCCCAGTGTGTGTCGGATGGTGTCAGCTTGCGGGGATCGCTGGGCGGCGCGGATTCGGTGGGGCCGAAGGAGCCTGTTTCTGCTCTGTATCCCTGAACTAAACTACACTAAACCGAAACCAAAGGCAAGACACAAAAAGCTGGAGCAACTCAGGAGAGGAGGGACATGTTGACGTTTGGGGTCGAGACCCTTCTTCAGGCCGAGAGTCAGGGGAGAGAGAAACGGGAGACATAGACGGCGATGTAGAACAAACGGCTGAGAGATATGAAAAAAGGTAACAATGATAGATTGTTTGCGGGGCACTTTCACACACAACAGCCTGGGTGGGGGACACTTTTAGCCGTGACACCTCTGGTCCACAACAGCCTGGGTGGGGGACACTTTTAGCCGTGACACCTCTGGTCCACAACAGCCTGGGTGGGGGACACTTTTAGCCGTGACACCTCTGGTCCACAACAGCCTGGGTGGGGGACACTTTTAGCCGTGACACCTCTGGTCCACAACAGCCTGGGTGGGGGACACTTTTGGCCGTGACACCTCTGGTCCACAACAGCCTGGGTGGGGGACACTTTTGGCCGTGACACCTCTGGTCCACAACAGCCTGGGTGGGGGACACTTTTGGCCGTGACACCTCTGGTCCACAACAGCCTGGGTGGGGGACACTTTTAGCCGTGACACCTCTGGTCCACAACAGCCTGGGTGGGGGACACTTTTAGCCGTGACACCTCTGGTCCACAACAGCCTGGGTGGGGGACACTTTTAGCCGTGACACCTCTGGTCCACAACAGCCTGGGTGGGGGACACTTTTGGCCGTGACACCTCTGGTCCACAACAGCCTGGGTGGGGGACACTTTTGGCCGTGACACCTCTGGTCCACAACAGCCTGGGTGGGGGACACTTTTAGCCGTGACACCTCTGGTCCACAACAGCCTGGGTGGGGGACACTTTTAGCCGTGACACCTCTGGTCCACAACAGCCTGGGTGGGGGACACTTTTAGCCGTGACACCTCTGGTCCAAAACCCCGCAGCGAGACTCCTGACGGGTACCCGTAAAAGGGACCACATCACCCCGATTCTGGCCTCTCTCCACTGGCTCCCTGTACGATACAGAATCAACTTCAAGCTCCTCCTATTCACGTATAAAGCCCTAAATGGACATTCCCCCCCCCCCCCCACATCAAAAATCTTCTAACCCCCCTCTCTAACTCCAGGTCCCTCAGATCGGCCGACTTGGGGCTACTCACTATCCCGCGGTCTAGGCTTAAGCTCAGGGGTGACCGCGCTTTTGCGGTTGCAGCTCCTAGACTGTGGAACAGCATCCCTCTCCCCATCAGAACTGCCCCCTCCATCCACTCCTTTAAGTCCAGGCTCAAAACCTATTTCTACTCCCTAGCGTTTGAGGCTCATTGAGGAGGCGCTGTGATCAGTTTGCGTGCTACTGTATGTTTCATTTTTTTCCCATTGGAACCTAATCAGATGTACAGCACTTTGGTCAACGTGGGTTGTTTTTAAATGTGCTATACAAATAAAATTGACTTGACTTGACTTGACCTCTGGAAATGGCTTGTATACCTCTAGACTAGGCTTGTATACACTGGAATTTAGAAGGATGAGAGGGGATCTTATCGAATCGTATAAGATTGTTAAGGGGTTGGACACGTTAGAGGCAGGAAACATGTTCCCAATGTTGGGGGAGTCCAGAACAAGGGGCCACAGTTTAAGAATAAGGGGTAGGTCAGCCATTTAGAACGGAGATGAGGAAAAACTTTTTCAGTCAGAGAGTTGTGAATCTATGGAACTCTCTGCCCCAGAAGGCAGTGGAGGCCGATTCTCTGAATGCATTCAAGAGAGAGCTCTTAAGGATAGCGGAGTCAGGGGGTATGGGGAGAGGGCAGGAACAGGGTACTGATTGAGAATGATCAGCCATGATCACAATGAATGGCGGTGCGTACAGGCTCGAAGGGCCAAATGGCCTATTCCTGCACCTATTGTCTATTGTTTAACTGATGCAGTGGACGTGAGCCGTTAATTATAAGGAGTTATTGACTTCCCACAGCATATCTTTATTGAAATATTATGCACAATAAAGAGCTTTAATTCACACGGCTGAGTTTATGTGGAATTACTAGTGACGTCCAATCGACATGCTAAAGATAAACATTTTAATGACGGTGTTAAAATTTTTACATGAACTTGTTAAACACTTCATTACCAAAGGCTCAGACAATGGGTTTGACATTCTCCATACCATCACAGTGCAATGCCCTTGTAGAGAGGGAGTGAAGCTTTCTGCAATGGATGACTTAACACAGAAACATAGACAACAGGTGCAGGAGGAGGCCATTCGGCCCGTCGAACATGGGGGCCACAGTTTGAGAATAAGGGGAGGGCCATTTAGGACGGAGATGAGGAAAAACTTTTTCAGTCAGAGAGTTGTGAATCTGTGGAATTCTCTGCCTCAGAAGGCAGTGGAGGCCAATTCTCTGGATGCATTCAAGAGAGAGCTGGATAGAGCTCTTAAGGATAGCGGAGTCAGGGGGGTACGGGGAGAAGGCAGGAACGGGGTACTGATTGAGAATGATCAGCCATGATCACATTGAATGGCGGTGCTGGCTCGGAGAGTACCGCCATTCCGGGAATTAACCTAGTAAACCTACGCTGCACGCCCTCAATAGCAAGAATATCCTTCCTCAAATTTGGAGACCAAAACTGCACACAGTACTCCAGGTGCGGTCTCACCAGGGCCCTGTACAACTGCAAGGATGGAAGTTTATGGCAACATCACTCCTGGAGATTCCCCCCCAAGCCACACACCATTCTGACTTGGAATTATGTTAGAATATACAACATTGAACAGTGCAGCACAGAAACAAGGCCTTCGGCCCACAGTATTCACAAATGCCATGACACCAAGTCAACCTAATCCCCTCAGCTATGCAATCCATATCCCCCCCCATTTCCCACATATGCACAAGCCTATCCAAAACCCTCTCAAATGCCACTATGGTATCTGCCTCCACCATAGCTGCCTCCACCACTCCAAAGACGTACAGGTATGTAGGTTAATTGGCTGGGTAAAAATGTAAAAAAATTGTCCCTAGTGGGTGTAGGATAGTGTTAATGTACGGGGATCGCTGGGCGGCACGGACTTGGTGGGCCGAAAAGGCCTGTTTCCGGCTGTATATATATGATATGATATGATATGATATGATATGATATGATAGCGGGTGCCAACTATCTCACTCCCAAATAAGGGACAAGGTGACGTCACCGCCCCGCGCCCCACGTGACCTCGCCCAGCCAGCGGCCATGCGCTCCCGCTCCACCGATGGCGGCCGCCCGGGCCGGGAGACGGGTTGCTACGCGACCTCCGTCAGGTGAACCCACTCGGCTCCGCTCCCTGTAAACGGCTCGAATGTAATCGTGCGTTGTCTTTCCGCTGGCTGGTCAGCACGCAACAAAAGCTTTTCACTGTACCTCGGTACACGTGACAATAAACCGAACGGAACAGATCTTCTATTGTGCAAGGAAATAACTGCGGATGCCGGTACAAATCGAAGGTATTTATTTCACAAAATGCTGGAGTAACTCAGCGGGTCAGGCAGCATCTCAGGAGAGAAGGAATGGGTGACGTTTCGGGTCGATTAGAATGCACCGCCATTCAATATGATCATGGCTGATCATCCAACTCAGTATCCCGTACCTGCCTTCTCTCCATACCCCCTGATCCCTTTAGCCACAAGGGCCACATCTAACATCTTTTAAATATTGCCAATGAACTGGCCTCAACTACCTTCTGCGGCAGAGAATTCCACAGATTCACCACTCTCTGTGTGATAAAAAACTTTCTCATCTCGGTCCTAAAAGACTTCCCCCTTATCCTTAAACTGTGACCCCTTTGTTCTGGATTGTGTCGATTGTGTCTATCTTCAGTGCAAAGCAGCATCTGCAGTTCCTTCCTGCACACAACTGAAGCAACCGTTAATGTATCCCCCAAAACCCTCCTCAATATATATTGAACAGGGTTTCAGACAGACATATAACGCTGGAGTAACTCAGAGGGACCAGGCAGCATCTCTGGAGAGACGTTCCGGGTTCGAGACCCGTTTTTAGGCCCGAAACGTCAACCCGTTCGTTCTCCCCGGAGATGCTGCCTGGTCCCACTGAGTTACTCCAGCGTTTGTGCGTCTATCTTCGGTTTGCACTGAAGATAGACACAATCGAACCCGAAACGTCACCCATTGCTTCTCTCCTGAGATGCTGCCTGAGGGCGTGCAGCGTAGGTTTACCAGGTTAATTCCCGGAATGGCGGGACTGTCGTATGTTGAAAGACTGGAGCGACTAGGCTTGTATACACTGGAATTTAGAAGGATGAGAGGGGATCTTATCGAAACGTATAAGATTATTAAGGGGTTGGACACGTTAGAGGCAGGAAACATGTTCCCAATGTTGGAGGAGTCCAGAACCAGGGGCCACAGTTTAAGAATAAGGGGTAGGCCATTTAGAACGGAGATGAGGAAAAACTTTTTTTAGTCAGAGAGTTGTAAATCTGTGGAATTCAGTGCCTCAGAAGGCAGTGGAGGCCAATTCTCTGAATACATTCAAGAGAGAGCTAGATAGAGCTCTTAAGGATAGCGGAGTCAGGGGGTATGGGGAGAAGGCAGGAACGGGGTACTGATTGAGAATGATCAGCCATGATCACATTGAATGGCGGTGCTGGCTCGAAGGGCCGAATGGCCTCCTCCTGCAACTATTGTCTATTGTCTATTGTCTATTGTCTATTTTTGCAAGCCAGCACCTGCAGTTCCTTCTTATACAGAGAGCTCTCATGGGCAGTGCGAATGAACACGTAGTCTGAGATGTATTCGACTTTGCAATGCGAGGACGCTGTTATTCTTTGGATAATTCCCATTTTCCAATTTGAAATAGTCTGCATTCGATGGGCTATCAGTAATCGGCTGGCTCGAGGCATCTCGCCTCTACGACAAGTGCGCCGATTGAAAGATATTTAAAACGTGTTTGACTTCAGCCCCGGTACTAAGGAGAATATTTGTCCGCTCACAGATCTCACGCTGCGAGTCTCAATGAAGGAGGGTGATGGGGAAATGCAGGCTAATGCTTGACTTCCTCTCCTTTACACCTCTAATAAAGGGATGAGATGGGAAATTGCCAGAGCAATTTATTCCGCAATTCATGCACATCCATATTTCACGCTGGCGATGATGAAAAAACGTGCATCATCGCAGTGACTCCACAAACAGTTATTACAGAGAGAGAGAGAGAGAGACAGACACAGAGAGAGAGAGAGACAGACACAGAGAGAGAGAGAGACAGACAGAGAGAGACAGACAGAGAGAGACAGACAGAGAGAGAGAGACAGAGAGAGACAGACAGAGAGAGACAGACAGAGAGAGACAGAGAGAGACAGAGAGACAGAGAGGGACAGAGAGACAGAGAGAAACAGAGAGAGAGAGAGAGAGAGAGAGAGAGAGAGAGAGAGAGAGAGAGAGAGAGAGAGACAGAGAGACAGAGAGATAGAGAGACAGACAGAGAGAGACAGAGAGACAGAGAGAGAGACAGAGAGAGACAGAGAGACAGAGAGACAGAGAGACAGAGAGACAGAGAGGGAGAAGTACAGCTTATCCTTCCAGTCAAAGCCACCAAATGTTCAGTTCAGGAAAGACAATAGACAATAGACAATAGGTGCAGGAGTAGGCCATTCGGCCCTTCGAGCCAGCACCGCCATTCAATGTGATCATGGCTGATCATTCTCAATCAGTACCCCGTTCCTGCTTTCTCCCCACTGCCCTCTGAGGCAGAGAATTCCACAGATTCACAACTCTCTGACAAAAAAGAACTGCAGATGCCAGTTTAAATCAAAGATAGTCTATTGTCTATTGTCAAAATGCCGGAGTAACTCAGCGGGTCAGGCAGCATCTCTGGAGAGAAGGAATGGGCGACGTTTCGGGGCGAGACCCTTCTTCAGACTGATGTCAGGGGAGGGGGCGGGACAAAGATAGAAGAACCTTGTTGAGAGATACAGCGCGGAAGCAAGCCCTTCGGCCCACCGAGCCATCAGGACATGTGATAGGAGCAGAATTAGGCCATTCGGCCCGTCAAGTCTTCTCCACCATTCCCCCGCTCATTTACACCCGACAGAAAAGCTAACGACGGCCTATTTCCTTTATCATCGTTACCTTTTTGCATATTTTTCATTCATTCATTGTTGTTTATCTCTCCACATCTCTCCACATCATCGTCTATATCTCTCGTTTCCCTTTCCTCTGACACTCAGTCCGAAGATTAATGATTTGGACGAGGGTATTGAATTGACGAGGGAAGCTGGGGGGCAGTGTTAGCTGTGAGGATGATGCTAGGAGGCTGCAACGTGGCTTGGATGGGTTAGGCGAGTGGGCAAATGCATGGCAGATGCAGTATAATGTGGATAAATGTGAGGTTATCCACTTTGGCGGCAAGAACAGGAAAGCAGAGTATTACCTGAATGGTGGCCAATTAGGAGAAGAGGAGATGCAACAAGACCTGGGTGTCATGGTGCACCAGTCATTGAAAGTAGGCATGCAGGTGCAGCAGGCAGTGAAGAAAGCGAATGGTATGTTAGCATTCATAACGAGGGGATTTGAGTATAGGAGCAGGGAGGTTCTGCTGCAGTTGTACAGGGCATTGGTGAGACCACACCTGGAGTATTGCGTACAGTTTTGGTCTCCTAATCTGAGGAAAGGCATTCTTGCCATAGAGTGAGTAGAGAGAAGGTTCGCCAGATTGATTCCTGGGATGGCAGGACTTTCATATGAAGAAAGTCTGGATAGACTCGGCTTGTACTCGCTGGAATTTAGAAGACTGAGGGGGGATCTTATTGAAACTTACAAAATTCTTAAGGGGTTGGACATGCTAGATGCAGGAAGATTGTTCCCGATATTGGGGAAGTCCAGAACAAGTTGGTCACAGTTTAAGGATAAGGAGGAAGTCTTTTAGGACCGAGATGAGAACTTTTTTTTCACACAGAGAGTGGTGAATCTGTGGAATTCTCTGCCACAGAAGGTAGTTGAGGCCAGTTCATTGGCTATATTTAAGAGGGAGTTAGATGTGGCCCTTGTGGCTAAAGGGATCAGGGGGTATGGAGAGAAGGCAGGTACAGGATACTGAGTTGGATGATCAGCCATGATCATATTGAATGGCGGTGCAGGCTCGAAGGGCCGAATGGCCTACTCCTGCACCTATTTTCTATGTTTCTATGTTACCCCCTTCCAAATATTCCCAGGCTGTCTTGCAGCCTCACGCGCGCCCCACGTAGACAGCTAAAGGTTAGGCTGCTTTAGCCGAGCTCAGAGCAGTGAGGTTGCCAAGGGATTATTGCTTCGTGGAAACTAATATACTGCCGCACTTCAAAAACAGGAGCCAATTCATCATGGTTTGTCCGCAGTCTTCGCAGAGCCACAGCAACTCAGTCATCCCCATTGCTGTCTCTCGATGATTCACTACATCCTTCCTGATCTTTTATTTATAGGGATGTAATGCAGAGGCTTCATAAGGCACTGGTCAGATCGCACTGACAAGTGGCAGGAGCAGAATTAGGCCATTCGGCCCATCAAGTCTACTCCGCCATTCAATCGTGGCCGATCCATCTCTCCCTCCTAACCCCATTCTCCTGCCTTCTCCCCGTAACCCCTGACACCCGCACTAATCAAGAATCTATCTATCTCTGCCTTAAAAATACCCACTGACTTGGCCTCCACAGCCTTCTGTGGCAAAGAATCCCACAGATTCACCGCCCTCTGACTAAAGAAATTCCTCCTCATCTCCTTCCTAAAAGAAATGTCCTTTAATTCTGAGGCTGTGCCCTCTGGTCCTAGATTCTCCCACCAGTGGAAACATCCTCTCCACATCCACTCTATCCAGGCCGCTCACTATTCTGTACGTTTCAATGAGGTCCCCCCCTCGTTCTTCTAAACTCCAGCGAGTACAGGCCCAGTGCTGACAAACGCTCATCATAGGCTCATCATTGCTGGGATCGTTCTCGTAAACCTCCTCTGGACCCTCTCCAGAGCCGGCACATCCTTCCTCAGATATGGTGGTCTTGGAGTACTGTGAGCAGCTTTGGGCTCCATATCTGAGGAAGGATGTGCTGGCTCTGGAGAGGGTCCAGAGGAGGTTTACGAGAACGATCCCGGGGGTGAGTGGGTTCACGTATGATGGGCTTAGACAGCCCTGGCCTGGAGTTTAGGATTAAGTCCCACAGTCCTCAAGACTCAAGGATAAGCCTGAGGTTAGACTTTCACCCCAGGAAGACAAGTCCCAACCAGAAACGTCACCCACTCCGTCTCTCCACAGATGCTGCCTGACCCGCTGAGTTACTCCAGCACTCTGTGAAACGTCACCTATCCATGTTCTCCACAGATGCTGCCTGACCCGCTGAGTTACTCCAGCACTCTTTGAAATGTCACCTATCCATGTTCTCCACAGATGCTGCCTGACCCACTGAGTTACTCCAGCACTCTGTGAAACTTTTTCAGTCAGAGAGTTGTAAATCTGTGGAATTCTCTGCCTCAGAAGGCAGTGGAGGCCAATCCTCTGAATGCATTCAAGAGAGAGCTGGATAGAGCTCTTAAGGTTATGGGGAGAAGGCAGGAACGGGGTACTGATTGAGAATGATCAGCCATGATCACATTGAATGGCGGTGCTGGCTCGAAGGGCCGAATGGCCTACTCCTGCACCTATTGTCTATTGAAACGTCACCTATCCATGTTCTCCACAGATGCTGCCTGACCCGCTGAGTTACTCCAGTACTGCGCGACCATTTGGCAAGAGGTTTCAGCGCCGGTGGGACACAGAGACAGACCCTCACTTGCAGCAAGGCAACAATGACAAGCCTGAGCAAACATCTCGCTCCGCACACTGACACAAGGACTGATTGTCTGTCCCGTTACCAGGCAACTGGATGCATCCCGGTGACAAACTGTGTAAGAGAATAACTGCAGATGCTGGCACAAATCGAAGGTATTTATTCACAAATGCTGGAGTAACTCAGCAGGTCAGGCAGCATCGCGGGAGAGAAGGAATGGGCGACGTTTCGGGTCGAGACCCTTCTTCAGACTGAAGAAGGGGCTCGACGCAAAACCCTCTCTCTCTCTCTCTCTCTTTCTCACTCTCTCTCTTACGGTCTTTCTCAGTCTCTCTCTTTCTCTCTCCCACACAGTCTCTCTTTCACACACACACCATTTCTGTCTCTCTCACACACTCTCTCACGCACACTCTAACACCCACACTCTCTCTCTCCCACTCTCTCTCCCACTCTCACACACTCTCTCACACAGTCTCTCTCTCTCTCTCTCTCTCACTCTCTCTCACACTCTCTCTCACACTCTCTCTCACACTCTCTCACACACACTCTCACACAGTCTCTCTCTCTCTCTCTCTCACTCTCTCTCACACTCTCTCTCTCTCTCTCACACTCTCTCTCACACTCTCTCTCACACACACTCTCTCACACACTCTCACAGTCTCTCTCTCTCTCACACACTCTCTCTCACACTCTCTCACACACTCTCACACACTCTCACACACTCTCACACAGTCTCTCTCTCTCTCTCTCTCTCTCTCTCTCTCTCTCACGCACACTCTAACACCCACACTCTCTCTCCCACTCTGTCACACACTCTCACACACTCTCACACAGTCTCTCTCTCTCTCTCTCTCTCTCTCTCTCTCTCTCTCTCTCTCTCTCTCTCTCTCTCTCTCTCTCTCTCACACACACACTAACACCCACACTCTCTCTCTCCCACTCTCTCACACCCACACTCTCACACCCACACTCTCTCACACACTTTCACACACACTCTCTCACACACTTTCACACAGTCTCTCTCTCTCTCACACACACTCTCACACTCTCTCTCTCACACACACACACACACACACTCTCCACAAATTCACAACCCTCTGGGTGAAAAAGATCCTTCTCACCTCAGTTTTAAATGGCCTCCCCTTTATTCTTAGACTGTGTGTGGCCCCTGGTTCTGGACTTGCCCAACATTTGGGAACAATTTTCCTGCATCCAGCTTGTCCAGTCCTTTCATAATTTTATACGTTTCTATAAGATCCCCTCTCATCCTTCTAAACTCCAGTGAATACAAGCCTACAAGGCACATGGATATGCAGGGAATGGAGGAATATGGATCGTGGGCGGGCAGATGTGAGTTGGTCTTGGCATCATGTTTGGCACAGACATTGTGGCCTGAAGGGTCTGCTTCTGTACGTTTCCATGTTCTACGTATTCTTTCAAAAACTGATTGATAGCTGTTTAGTTTAGTTTAGAGATACAGCGTGGAAACAGGCCCTTCGGCCCACCGAGTCCGCGCCGACCAGCGATCCCCGCACACTGACACTACCTTACACACACGAGGGACAATTTACAATTACACCAAGCCAATTAGCCTACAAACCTTTCACCCAGAGAGTTGTGAATTTGTGGAATTCTCTGCCACAGAGGGCAGTGGAGGCCGATTCACTGGATGAATTTAAAAGAGTTAGATAGAGCTCTAGGGGCTAGTGGAATCAAGGGGTATGGGGAGAAGGCAGGCATGGGTTACTGATTGTGGATGATCAGCCATGATCACAATGAATGGCGGTGCTGGCTGGAAGGGCCGAATGGCCTCCTCCTGCACATATTTTCTGTGTTTCTATGTTTCTATGCCCATGTAAAAGTCTCTTAAACGCTATTTTCGTATCTACCTCCACGACCACCTCTGGCAGCGAGTTCCAGGCCCCCAAACACACCCCCACCCTCTGTGTCAAATAAACCTGTCCACCACGTCCCCTTTAAACTTTGCCCCTCTCACTCAATCAATTCTATTACAGAATTTTACATGTTAAAAATCCTCGATCATCTCGTTCAGAGTCACACAGCGTGGAAACAGGCCCTTCGGCCCAACTTGCCCGCACCGGCCAACATGTCCCACCGGCTACACTAGTCCCACCTGCCCACGTTTGGCCCACGTCCCTCCAAACCTGCCCTATCCATGTACCTGTCTAACTGTTTCTTAAACATTGGGGCAGTCCCAGCCTCAACTTCCTCCTCCGGCAGCTCGTTCCGTACACCCACCACCCTTTGGGTGAAAAAGTGACCCCTCAGATTCCTATTAAATCTTTTCCCCTTCACCTTGAACCTATGTCCTCTGGTCCTATAGACAATAGGTGCAGGAGGAGGCCATTCGGCCCTTCGAGCCAGCACCGCCATTCAATGTGATCATGGCTGATCATTCACAATCAGTACCCCGTTCCTGCCTTCTCCCCATACCCCCTGACTCCGCTATCCTTGAGAGCTCTATCCAGCTCTCTCTTCAAAGCATCCAGAGAATTGGCTTCCACTGCCTTCTGAGGCAGTGAATTCCACAGATTTACAACTCTCTGACTGAAAAGTTTTTCCTCATCTCCGTTCTAAATGGCCTACCCCTTATTCTTAAACTGTGGCTCCTGATTCTGGACTCCCCCAACATTGGGAACATGTTTCCTGCCTCTAGCGTGTCCAATCCCTTCCCCAACTGTGGGCAAGGGGCTCTTGAACAATTCCTGTATCATTCTGGAGAATATAGGCTTTTGGCAACACTAACATCTCCTTGGAAGGATCGCTCTCTCCAAAGTCAACACAATTACAAGGAGATTATTTTCCTTAATCCTGTAAGCTAACCCTTGTGTTTTCAAGGCCAACCAAACTACTTTGCCCTCCATTTACCTGCCAGCCTCTAACTGCTTGTGCACTAGAAACCGAAAGGAGTGGAAACTCCCAGACTCACTGCCTGGGTTGTTAAGAAATTAGATTGCACATAAAATTACTTACCGCAGTTAACCCAGGCTGCCTCCGATAACTCACACAGCAACTGACACCTCACGCTGCCTCGGCAAGGCCAGCAGCATCATCAAGGACCAGTCTCACCCCCGGCCACTCCCTCTTCTCCCCTCTCCCACCGGGGCAAGAGATACAGAAGTGTGAAAACGCACACCTCCAGATTCAGGGACAGTTGCTTCCCGGCTGTTATCAGGCAACTGAACCGTCCCACCACAACCAGAGAGCAGTGCTGAACTACCGACTACCTCATTGGTGACCCTCGGACTATCTTTGATCGGACATTGCTGGCTTTACCTTGTGGACGGCTCACTGTGGACGGCTCAGTAGTAATCGTATATTGTCTTTCCACTGACTGATTAGCACGCAACAAAAGTTTTTCACTGTACGTCGGTACACGTAACAGTAAACTGAACTGAAACTGAAATAACCAAACAAGCCTAGGTTGTTTTAATATCAAATGGTATCCAATCTATCTCCATGTAATGAATACTCTCTGCTTTTCTGCTTCAAACTGATCGATGTCACATTTTTCCGAAGCACATTGAGTATGGAAGTTGGGAGGTCATGTTGCAGTTACATAAGACATTGATGAGATCGCATTTAGAGTATTGTGTTCGGTTCTGGGCACCATGTTATAGGAAAGATATGGTCAAGCTGGAAAGGGCGCAGAGAAGATTTACGACGATGTTGCCAGGACTTGAGGGCCTGAGCTACAGGGAGATGTTCCCGGAATGGCGGGACTGTCGTATGTTGAAAGACTGGAGCGACTAGGCTTGTATACACTGGAATTTAGAAGGATGAGAGGGGATCTTATCGAAACGTATAAGATTATTAAGGGGTTGGACACGTTAGAGGCAGGAAACGTGTTCCCAATGTTGGGGGAGTCCAGAACCAGGGGCACACAGTTTAAGAATAAGGGGTAGGCCAATTAGAACGGAGATGAGGAAAAACTTTTTCAGTCAGAGAGTTGTGAAACTGTGGAATTCTCTGCCTCAGAAGGCAGTGGAGGCCAATTCTCTGAATACATTCAAGAGAGAGCTGGATAGAGCTCTTAAGGATAGCGGAGTCAAGGGGTATGGGGAGAAGGCAGGAACGGGGTACTGATTGAGAATGATCAGCCATGATCACATTGAATGGCGGTGCTGGCTCGAAGGGCCGAATGCCCTCCTCCTGCACCTATTGTTTATTGTCTATTGAGAGGTTGAGCAGGCTGGGTCTCTATTCCTTGGAGCGCAGGAGGATGAGAGGTGAGTCTTACAGAGGTGTACAAGATCATGAGAGGAATAGATCGGGTAGACGCACAGAGTGTCTTGCCCAGAGTGGGGGATTCGAGGACCAGAGGGTATAGATTTAATGTGCGGGGGGGAAATTTAATAAGAATCTGAGGGGTAACTTTTTTTTTTTTACACAGAGGGTGGTGGGAGTACGGAACGAGCTGCCGGTAGTTGAGGCTGGGACTGACGCCACGTTTAAGAAACATTTGGGCAGGTACATGGACTGGACAGGTTCAGAGGGTTGTATGGGCCAAACGCGGGCAGGTGGGACCGGTGTAGATGGGGCCCATGTTGGTCGGCATTTGGGCAAGTTGGGCCGAAGGGCCTGTTGCCACGCTATGGAACCTCGTGTCATCGTTTAGGGGACCTTCTGATCTTGGTGGGGATGGGCGAGATGGGCTGAAGGGCCTGTTTTGTTTCCGGGCTGCACGACCCCCTCGCCTCTCCTCCTCTGCTCCGATGAGTAAGTCCAGCATCGTGCTAAATCTTCTCTTAAGGTCAGCGCCTACTTCCAGTCGCGAAAGACGACCAGAATCGTAAAGCAACACTGACACAGTGCTTGACTGAACGAGTTTTCTCTGCTTCCCCCCCTCACCCCCCCTCTCCCCACCACCCCCACCCCCCCCACCTTAATCCTTGCCTACAATACAGAAAATCCCCCTGATTTAAAAAAGAACAACAGCAAAAATTTCAAAGTAACGCCAGCAAATCTGAAAATAACACTAGCAAAACTGAAAGTAACACCAGCAAGTTTGCAGATGACACAAAGCTGGGTGGCAGTGTGAACTGCGAAGGGGATGCTGGGAGGTTTTATGATTTATTGCAGGGTGTGAACTGCGAAGAGGATGCTAGGAGGTTTCAGGGTGACTTGGACAGGTTGAGTGAGTGGGCAGATGCGTGGCAGATGCAGTATAATGTAGATAAATGTGAGGTTATCCACTTTGGCGGCAAGAACAAGGAGGCAGATTATTATCTCAATGGTGTCAGGTTAGGTAAAGGGAAAGTGCAACGAGACCTTGGTGTCCTTGTACACCAGTCACTGAAAGTAAGCGTGCAGGTACAGCAGGCAGTGAAGAAAGCTAATGGCATCAGGTCTGAAGAAGGGTCTCGACCCGAAACGTCACCCATTCCCTCTCTCCTAGATGCTGCCTGACCTGCTGAGTTACTCCAGCATTTTGTGAAACCTTCAATTTGTACCAGCATCTGCAGTTATTTTCCTACAAAGCCAATGGAATGTTGGCCTTCATAACGAGAGGATTTGAGTACAGGAGCAAGGAGGTCCTTCTGCAGTTGTACCGGGCCCTGGTGAGACCGCACCTGGAGTACTGTGTGCAGTTTTGGCCTCCTAATTTGAGGAAGGACATCCATGCTATTGAGGCAGTGCAGCGTAGGTTCACCAGGTTAATCCCCGGGACTGTCATATGTGGAAAGATTGGAAAGACTGGGCTTGTATTCACTGGAGTTTAGAAGGATGAGAGGGGATCTTATAGAAACGTATAAAATTATAAAAGGACTGGACAAGCTAGATGTAGGGAAAATGCTCCCAATGTTGGGCGAGTCCAGAACCAGGGGCCACACAGTCTTAGAATAAAGGGAAGGCCATTTAAAACTGAGGTGAGAAGGAACTTTTTCATCCAGAGAGTTGTGAATTTGTGGGATTCTCTGCCGCAGTGGAGGCCGATTCACTGGATGAATTTAAAAGAGAGTTAGATAGAGCTCTAGGGGCTAGTGGAATCAAGGGATATGGGGAGAAGGCAGGCACGGGTTACTGATTGTAGATGATCAGCCGTGATCACAATGAATGGCAGTGCTGGCTCGAAGGGCCGAATGGCCTCCTCCTGCACCTATTTTCCATGTTACTGTTTCTATGATTTATCTAACCCAACACCCAGCGTCTCTGGGCATCAATTCCCCTCAAACGACATCCTCTGTTATCCGTTGTAACTAGGGTTGCCAACTGCCCCGTAATAATTGGTTTGTCCCTTACGGGACCGCCCTTGTCCCGTATTAGGCCCTGGGAGGGCGCTGTAAGCCCGGACACTGTAGGCCCAGACGCTTTAGGCCCGGACGCTGTAGGCCCGGATGCTGTAGGCCGGGGGCCGCTGTAGGCCCGGACGCTGTAGGCCTGGACACTGTAGGCCCGGACACTGTAGGTCTGGACACTGTAGGCCGGGGGCCGCGGTAGGCCCGGACACTGTAGGCCCAGACAGTGTAGGCCCAGGGCGCTGTAGGTCCGGACACTGTAGGCCCGGACACTGTAGACCCGGACACTGTATACCTGGACACTGTAGGCCCGGACAGTGTAGGCCCGGGGGCCGCTGTAGGCCCGGACACTGTAGGCCCGGACACTGTAGGACTAATGGAGTGTGTTTGGGGAGCGGGGCCGAGTGCGTTCGCCTAACGGAGGTTGCGTAGCAACCCGCCTCCCAGCCGCCATTGGTGGAGCGGGAGCACGTGGCCGCTGGCTGGGCGAGGGTCACGAGGCGGTGATGTCACCCTTTGTCCCTTATTTGGGAGTGAGGAAGTTGGCGACCCTAGTCGCAACCTCCTGGCACAATGTTGCCGGGACTCGAGGGCCTGGGCTACAAGGAGAGGTTGGGCAGGCTGGGACTCTATTCCCCGGAGCGCAGGAGGACGAGGGGTGATCTTACAGAGGGGTGCAAAATCATGAGGGGGTGGTGGGTACTGTAGATCGGGTAGACGCACATGGTCTTGAAAATCGAGAACCAGGGGACGTAGGTTTAAGATGAGGGGAGGGGGGGAAGATTTAGTTGGAACTTGAAGGGTAAAATGTTCGCAAAGTGGTGGGCGAGCTGCCGGAGGAGGTAGTTGTGGCAGGGACTGATGCAACGTTTGAGAAACAGTTAGGCAGGTACATGGATAGGACAGGTTTGGAGGGATATGGGCCAAACACGGGCAGGCGGGACTGGTGTAGCTGGGACATTGTTGGGCAAGTTGGGCCTGTTTCCGCACTGTATCGCTCTGTGAGAAACTGACTGCAAAGCTGAAAGACGTCACCTCTCCCCCACAAAATACTTGCTCCAGTCAGCTTCTTTTCGGAGGTTGGAACTTCCCCAATTCTCCTGCTACTGTTGGTGCCTGTAACTGTAACTGTGCATGGGGCGATGCTCGTTCCAATTTTGCTTTGCACACTTCACCGCAGCCAAGCAGGTTTGTCGGTTAATTGGCTTGGTGCGAACGTAAATTGTCCCCAGTGTGTGTGTGCATGTGTGTGTGTGTGTGTGTGTGTGTCTGTGTGTGTGCGTGTGTGTGTGTGTGTGTGTGCGTGTGTGTGTGTGTGCGTGCGTGCGTGTATGTGTGCGTGCGTGTGCGTGCGTGTCTGTGTGTGTGCGTGTGTGTGTGCGTGTGTGTGTGCGTGTGTGTGTGCGTGTGTGTGTGTGCGTGTGCGTGCGTGTGTGTGTGCGTGTGTGCGTGCGTGCGTGCGTGTGCGTGCGTGTGTGCGTGTTTGTGTGCGTGTGTGTGTGCGTGCGTGCGTGCGTGCGTGCGTGCGTGTAGGACGGTGTCAGTGCGCGGGGATCGCTGGTCGACGCGGACTCGGTGGGCCGGGGGGCCTGTTTCCACGCCTTACCTCTAAACTCAACTAATCCCAGTCTAATCTGATCGATTCATTTTGAAACTTTTATTCCGCTGTGCGCGCATTGTTTTGAAAGTTACGACACAGATCAAGACGGGTCAAGAATGGTCCCGATCCGAAATGCTGTCTGCCCACTTCCCTTTACAGACCCGATGAGTTCCTCAGGCAGTTAGTTTTGTTTTGACATGAATGGAGTAAACATTGCTGTCTTTCACGGAACCAAAGAAGTACAGATACTGATTAGTGCACAAATGGACACAGAGTGCTGGAGTAACTCAGCGGCAAAGATACTAGAGGGACAAGATGGACCACTCCATTGAGATCGCCTGTACAGAAGTGTAGTACGCAAAGTCCGCCATTTTAGCAAGCAAAACCGGCCGCTCGCTCTGCCTCTCGCAGTGTAATCAGTGTTGTGGGGGAACAGTATGTGTGATGACACCATTAAAATGCAGAATATATCTCATCCAGATTTTTGTTATTTTTCTTTTAAAATGTTTCTGCAAGTTTCTGCCTACTAAAATGGTGCCGTGACGTGCTACGTTTTTTTAGGGGAGAGTGGTCTATCTTGCTCCTCTAGTATCTTTGCTCAGCGGGTCAGGCAGGATCTCTGGATAGGGTTGCCAACTTCCTCGCTCCCAAAGAAGGGACAAAGGGTGACGTCACCGCCCCGCGCCCCACGTGACCACGCCCAGCCAGCGGTCACGTGCTCCCGCTCCACCAATAGCAGCCGCCCGGGCCGGGAGGCGGGTTGCTACGCAACCTTCGTCAGGCGGCGCCCGGGCCACCGGGCCTACACTGTCCGGGCCTACAGTGTCCGGGCCTACAGTGTCCGGGCCGACAGTGTCCGGGCCGACAGTGTCCGGGCCGACAGTGTCCGGGTCTACACTGTCCGGGCCTACGGCGTCCGGGACTACGGTGTCCAGGCCTACAGTGTCCGGGCCTACAGCGTCCCCCAGGCCTAATACAGGACAAAGGCGGTCCTGTACGGGACAAACCAATTTAGCCCAATAAATGGGATGTCTTGACAATTGGCAACCCTATCAGGCAGCATCTCTGGAGAACATGGATAGGCAACGTTTCAGGTCGGGGCCTTTTCTTCTGAATGATTGTGTGGGGAGGGAGGAGAAGAAACGAGAGAGGCAGGGCAGATGTGGCAGATATATTTTTCGTGCTTAGACTGGGCGACCCTTTCGCCAAACACTTTCATTCGGTCCGCCAAGGCCTGCTGGAACTCCCACTTTAGTCTAGTTTAGTTTAGAGACACAGCGTGGAAACAGGCCCCTTCAGCCCCACCGAGACCGCACCGACCAGCGATCCCCGCACACTAACACTGCCCTACGCACACGAGGGACGATTTACATTGTAAACCAAGACAATCAACCTACAAACCTGCACGTCTTTGGAGGTGTACAAAATCATGAGAGGAACAGATCGGGTAAACTCACGGAGTCTTGCGGAGTGTGGGCGAAAACCGAAGATCTCGGAGAAAACCCACGCGGGTCAAGGGGGAGAACGTACAAACTCCGTTCCATCCCAGACAGCACTCGTGGTGGGGATGGAACCCGGGTCTCTGGCGCTGTAAGCGCTGTCAGGCAAAAACTCTACCGCTGCGCCATCTTTTATTATTTTTCTTTATTACTTTCTAGAGATTCAGCGAGGAAACAGGCCCTTCGGCCCACCGAGTCCGCGCCGACCAGCGATCCCCGCACACTAACACTCAAAGGTACTAGAGGAGCAAGATAGACCACTCGACCCTAAAAACCGTAGTACGTCGCGCGCCATTTTAGTAGGCAGAAACTTGCAGAAACAATTAAAAAGAAAAATAACAAAAATCTGTGAATTGATAGATGAGATATATTCTGCATTTTAACGGTATCATCACACATACTGTTCCCCCACAACACTGATTACACTGCGAGAGGCAGAGCGAACGGCGGGTTTGCTTACTAAAATGGCGGCCGTTACGCTCCTTTGCGTACTACACTTCAGTATAGGCGATTTCAACAGAGTGGTCCATCTTTCTCCTCTAGTATCTTCGCTAACACTATCCTACACACACTACGAACAATGTGACAGATGCCAATGAACCTACAAACCCGCACGTCTTTGGAGTGTGGGAGGAAACCGGAGCGCCCGGAGAAAACCTACGCAGGTCACGGGGGAGAACGTGCAAACTCCGTACAGACAGCGCCCGTGGTCGGGATCGAACCCGGGTCTCGGGCGCTGTGAGGCAGCGACTCTACCGCTGCGCCCCTCTTCTTTTGTATCGGCTTCACTTAAGATTTATTTGACTGAAACTCAGGTGTCTGGGCTTCAAAAGGATGACGTTGCGTTTGTAAGCACTGCATGGCAATCAATGATCGGCACGGTGGCGCAGCGGTAGAGTTGCCGCCTTACAGCGAATGCAGCGCCGGAGACTCAGGTTCGATCCCGACTACGGGCGCCGTCTGTACGGAGTTTGCACGTTCTCCCCGTGACCTGCGTGGGTTTTCTCCGAGATCTTCGGTTTCCTCCCACGCTCCAAAGACGTGCAGGTTTGTAGGTTAATCGGCTGGGCAAATGTTTTAAAAAAATTGTCCCTAGTGGGTGTAGGATGGTGTTAATGTGCGGGGATCGCTGGGCGGCGCGGACCCGGTGGGCCGAAGGGTCTGTTTCTGCGCTGTATCTCTAAATCTAAATCTAAATCTAAATGTTCGCAGCAGAGAGACGTCTTTTCCAGCCCCAACACTCTGTAGCGCTGAAGGACAAACAATGGGAACACAACGGCAATGGGATTATCCAGCTGTAATCTGCATTTGGCCGACACTGGAGAACAGAGGTAAGGTCAACCACATTACCGCGAGCTTCAGAACTGGAAAAGGCCGGGGATTGCATGGGAAGGAACCACAGTTGCTGCTTCACAATGAAGACAGACACAAAATAGCCGGAGTTACTCAGCGGGACAGGCAGCATCTCCGGAGAAAAGGAATCGGTGACGTTTTGGGTCGAGACCCTTCTTCAGACTCTTTGATATGGGGGGGCGGCAAGCCCGTTTAGGGCTTTGTATGTCAGGATGGAACCCGGGTCTCTGGCGCCGTGAGACAATAGACAATAGGTGCAGGAGGAGGCCATTCGGCCCCCTTCGAGCCAGCACCGTCATTCAATGTGATCATGGCTGATCATTCTCAATTAGTACCCCGTTCCTGCCTTCTCCCCATACCCCCTGACTCCGCTATCCTTAAGAGCTCTATCTAGCTCTCTCTTGAATGCATTCAGAGAATTGGCCTCCACTGCCTTCTGAGGCAGAGAATTCCACAGATTCACAACTCTCTGAGTGGAAAAGTTCTTCCTCATCTCCGTTCTAAATGGCCTACCCCTTATTCTTAAACTGTGGCCCCTGGTTCTGGACACCCCCAACATTGGGAACCTGTTTCCTGCCTCTAACGTGTCCAAGAATCATCCTACCACAACCAGAGCACGGTGGCGCAGCGGTAGAGTTGCTGCCTTACAGCGAACGCAGCGCCGGAGACTCAGGTTCGATCCTGACTACGGGCGCCGTCTGTACGGAGTTTGTACGTTCTCCCCGTGACCTGCGTGGGTTTTCCCCGAGATCTTCGGTTTCCTCCCACGCTCCAAAGACGTGCAGGTTTGTAGGTTAATTGGCTGGGTAAAATGTAAAAATTGTCCCTAGTGTGTGTAGGATAGTGTTAGTGTGCGGGGATCGCTGGGCGGCACGGACCCGGTGGGCCGAAGGGCCTGTTTCCGCGCTGTATCTCTAAATCTAAAAATCTAAAATCAGAGAGCAGTGCTGAACTACAATCTGCCTCATCGGTGATCCTCGGACTACCCTCGATCGGACTTTGCTGGCTTTACCTTGCACTAAACGTTGCTCCAGGGAATGGAGTCCCGGCCTTCACGGCTTGTGCCGAGATCTCAGACTATCGAGTTCAGGCAGCATCCTCCGTGAATCTTCTCCGCACATCTTTCCAGCTTGACAACATCTGTCCCTATGACACGGTCAGGTCTAGCTAGTCGAGAGGAGGACGCGAGTCTCAGCATCGCCCACCGTGAGCAGCAGCACTTATTAAAGATTACCGCAAATCTCATTTTCACAAGACGCAAAGGAACAGATAATCTACCTTCTGCCGCTCCCACATAAAGACCTCTTAAGAAGTTAATGCCTGCATTAAAACAGCACGGGTACACAGTTAATGCCAGCCTTTTCAACAGCGAAGCAGTCAGCAAATCCACAATCCATACAGTCACAAGTTCCGGGGCGGGCACGGTGGCGCAGCGGGTAGAGCTGCTGCCTCACGGCGCCGGAGACCCGGGTTCCATCCCGACCACGGGCGCTGTCTGTGCGGAGTTTGCACGTGACCTGCGTGGGTTTTCTCCGAGATCTTCCGTTTCCTCCCACACTCCAAAGACGCGCGGGTTTGTAGGTTAATTGGGTGGGTGTAAGCGGAAATTGTCCCTGGCGTGTGTAGGATAGTGTTAGTGTGCGGGGATCGCTGGTCGGCGCGGACTCGGTGGGCCGAAGGGCCTGTTTCCGCGCTGTGACTCTAAACCAAACTGAAATAGGCCATTCTGCCCATCAAGTCTACCCCGCCATTCAATCATGGCTGATCTTTCTTTCCCTCCCAACCCCATTCTCCTGCCTTCTCCCCATAACCCCTGAGACATTACATCATGTTAGAACCCAAATCTAATTTCGGAGACTTTTATCTTCTCCGGTTTTTATACTGACCATCTACCGTGAACCAACTGCATTGCTGTGGGCACCAAGAAGGCACATCAACACCTTTTAGTTTAGTTCAGAGTTACAGGCCCTTCGGCCCACCGGGTCCGCGCCGACCAGCGATCCCCGCGCACTAACACTATCCTGCACACTGGGGACGATTTACAATTAGACCAAGCCAATTAAGTCATAGCTTAAGGATAAGGGGGAAGTCTTTTAGGACCGTGATGAGAAAGTTTTTTTTCACACAGAGAGTGGTGAATCTGTGGAATTCTCTGCCACAGAAGGTAGTTGAGGCCAGTACATTGGCTATATTTAAGAGGGAGTTAGATGTGGCCCTTGTGGCTAAAGGGATCAGGGGGTATGGAGAGAAGGCAGGTACAGGATACTGAGTTGGATGATCATATTGAATGGCGGTGCAGGCTTGAAGGGCCGAATGGCCTACTCCTGCACTTATTTTCTATGTTTCTATTAACCTACAAACCTGCACGTCTTCGGAGTGTGGGAGGAAACCGAAGCACCCGGAGAAAACCCACGCAGGTCACGGGAAGAACGTACAAACTCCGTACAGACAGCGCCCGTAGTCGGGGTCGAACCCGGGTCTCTGGCGCCGTGAGGCAGCAACTCTACCGCTGCGCCACCGTGCCGCCCATGGACTTAAACAAAACCTGATGGTATTTACATGCAGTATTGCCCTATTTGAATGGACAGCACACACGACAATGCTTCTCACTGTACCTCGATACACACGACAATGCTTCTCACTGTACCTCGATACACGCGACAATGCTTCTCACTGTACCTCGATACACGCGACAATAATAAAACATAAATATATACCTTTTCGTGCAGTGCTAACGCTGACAGCAAAGGCCATTTGGTTTAGTTTGGAGATACAGAGCGGAAACAGGCCATTCGGCCCACCGAGTCTGCGCCGACCAGCGATCCCCGCGCACCAACACTATCCTACACACACCAGGGACTATTTACACTTAGACCAAGCCAATTAACCTACAAACCCGCACGTCTTTGGAGTGTGGGAGGAAACCGGAGATCCTGGAGAAAACCCACGCAGGTCACGGGGAGAACGTGCAAACTCCGCGCAGACAGCGCCCGTGGTCGGGATGGAACCCGGGTCTCTGGCGCTGCGATGGCTGGCACGAGCTTGCGTTCCCCCGTGGTGTAGGTGGCCGTGCGGTCCACTGGTAACGACCAGAGACACCTCTGTGTCTCACTGTGTGGCCTTCCCCTTTGACCGTCAGCAGGGAGCGAGCTGAATCTGTACTAATTAACGTTGAGCCTGACAAGCGTGTCGCGTTGCGCTGCCTACCTGAACACCAGGGACTGTTCAACTGTCCAGGTCTGCTGTCCCTCAGCAAGGCCCCGGAATAATCACCACCGCACTTTCAAGAGGCAAGGCGGACGAAGGTGGGCGGCGCGGTGGCGCAGCGGTAGAGCTGCTGCCTCACAGCGCTCGAGACCCGCGTCTCACCCCGACTACGGCCGCTGTCCGCACGGAGTTTGTACGCTCTACCCGTGGGACTTCTCCGAGATCTTCGGTTTCCTCCCACACTCCAAAGACGTGCAGGTTTGTAGGTTAATTGGCTTGGTGTAGTGTAGAATTGTCCCTAGTGTGTGTGTGTGTGTGTGTGTGTGTGTGTGTGTGTGTGTAGGATAGTGTTAGTGTGAGGGGATCGCTGGTCGGCACGGGCCCGGTGGGCCGAAGGGCCTGTTTCCGCGCTGTACCTCTGAACTAAACGTTAGGTGATTACAATCGAGCCGTCCGCGGCGTACAGACACAGAATAGGCAGAATAACGTTTATAGACAATAGACAATAGGTGCAGGAGGAGGCCATTCAGCCCTTCGAGCCAGCACCACCATTCAATGTGATCGTGGCTGATCATTCTCAATCAGTACCCCGTTCCTGCCTTCTCCCCATACCCCCTGACGCCGCTATCCTTAAGAGCTCTATCTAGCTCTCTCTTGAATGCATTCAGAGAATTGGCCTCCACTACCTTCTGAGGCAGAGAATTCCACAGATTCACAACTCTCTGACTGAAAAAGTTTTTCCTCATCTCCGTTCTAAATGGCCTACCCCTTATTCTTAAACTGTGGCCCCTGGTTCTGGACTCCCCCAACATTGGGAACATGTTTCCTGCCTCTAACGTGTCCAACCCCTTTAATAATCTTATACGTTTTGATAAGATCCCCTCTCATCCTTCTAAGTTTAGTGCAAGATAATGTCCTCCAAAGTCCGATCAAAGCCAAAATCCAGTGCTGACTTCTGAGGATGTTGCCAGGACTAGAGGGTGTGAGCTACAGGGTGAGGTTGAGCAGGCTGGGTCTCCATTCCCTGGAGCGCAGGAGGACGAGGGGCGATCTTATAGAGGTGTACAAAATCATGAGAGGAATAGATCGGGTAGACGCACAGGGTCTCTTGCCCAGAGTAGGGGAATCGAGGACCAGAGGACATGGGTTCAATGTGAGGGGGAAAAGATTTAATAGGAACCTGAGGGGGTAACATTTTCACAGAAAGGCTGGTGGGTGTGTGGAACGAGCTGGGACTATCGTAACGTTTAAGAAACATTTAGACAGGTAGATGGATGGGACAGGTTTGGAGGGACATGGGCCAAATTCAGGCAGGTGGGACTAGTGTAGCTGGGACATTGTTGGCCGGTGTGGGCAAGTTGGGCTGAAGGGCCTGTTTCCACGCCGTTTCGCTCTATGACTCTGAAACCACGTCTCGGCACCAGTTTGGAAGAAGGGTCTCGACCCGAAACGTCACCCATTCCTTCTCGCCAGCGATGCTGCCTGGTCCAGCTGAGTTACTCCGGCGTTTTGCGTCTGTCCGAAGTTCCCTCCCCCCCCTCTCGTTCATCCACCATTGGGCTGGAAGATCGTCAATAATGCGACTAACAAGCAAGAGGCAATTCATCAAACGGAAAACTGATGCAGCGCACAGCGAAATCCCTTGGAGATTCAGAGCACAATGCAGGCAGTATCTGCAAGGTTGATCTTTATAAAACATCTGGAGACAACCGAGAGAACAGCTGGTCACATGGTACGATTCGTATGCTAATATTATCTAAGAGTCGGCACGGTGGCGCGGCGGTAGAGTCGCAGAGACCCGGGTTCGATCCCGACCACGGGAGCTGTCTGTGCGGAGTTTGCACGTTCTCCCCGTGACCTGCGTGGGTTTTCTCCGAGATCTGGCCAAGGTAGAGAAGTTGACATCTAGAGCAGCGGATGCAATAGATAAGGTTGGAGGAGGTGCAGGTGAACCTCTGTCTCACCTGGAAAGACTGTTTGGGTCCTTGGATGGAGTCGAGGGGGGAGGTAAAGGGACAGGTGTTGCATCTCGTGCGGTTGCAGGGGAAAGTGCCCGGGGATGGGGTGGTTTGGGTAGGAAGGGACGAGTGGACCAGGGAGTTACGGAGGGAACGGTCTCTGCGGAACGCAGAAAGGGGGATGGGGATGGGAAGATATGGCCAGTAGTGGGGTCCCGTTGGAGGTGAAACGGTGTCTGCACCTCCTCCAACCTCATCTATTGTATCCACTGCTCCAGATGTCAACTTCTCTACATCGGCGAGACCAAACGCAGGCTCGGCGATCGTTTAGCTCAACACCTTCGCTCAGTCCGCCTTAACCAACCTGATCTCCCGGTGGCTGAGCACTTCAACTGCCCCTCCTACTCCCAGTCTGACCTTTCTGTCATGGGCCTCCTCCAGTGCCATAGTGAAGCCCACCGGAAATTGGAGGAACAGCACCTTAACTCCCCCTCCCACTCCCACACTGACCTCTCTGTCCTGGGCCTCCTCCACTGTCAGAGTGAGGCCCAGCGCTTGATCTCACACCTGCAGTTCCTTCCTACCCATCAAGTGCCCTCGTGCAGGAAGGAACTGCAGGTGCTGGTTTGAACCGAAGGGAGACACAAAACGCCGGAGTAACTCAGCGGGACAGGCAGCGTCTCTGGAGAGAAGGAACGGGCGACGTTTCGGGTCGAGACCCTTCTTCAGACTGATGTCAGGGGATGTGAAGCAATAAAGAACAACGAATGAAAGACATGCAAAGAAGTAACGATGGATATCTTGGTTAGTACAGAAACTGGGAAAGTGACTTTGGATTGAGAGCTAGATAGAGCTCTTAAGGATAGCGGAGTCAGGGGGTATGGGGAGAAGGCAGGAACGGGGTACTGATTGAGAATGATCAGCCATGATCACATTGAATGGCGGTGCTGGCTCGAAGTACCGAATGGCCTCCTCCTGCACCTATTGTCTCTAATTGATTAAAACATATTTCTGTAAGAAAATAACTGCAGATGCTGGTACAAATCGAAGGTATTTATTTCACAAAATGCTGGAGTAACTCAGCAGGTCCGGCAGCATCTCAGGAGAGAAGGAATGGGTGACGTTTCGGGTCGAGACCCTTCTTCAGACCGAGTTTTTATTCATATTTCTAAGGCATCCAAAAAACCTTGACGTTATGATATTAATTGCACATCGTGGCAAACGACAAGAGCCCCTGATAAGAGTGTGGATGGCAGACACACAGAGGATGTGGCCACGCACTTTGCCACCAATGGAGTACATTTGCTTTGACCTTGAGCATCGACCGACGAGGTTGATGTGGGTTTCGGAAGTGGTGCGTGCCTGAGCTTGCATGAAACAATTGCTTCCACAGCAAACACCATGAACTTACACCTAAATAATCCCGTAAACAACGAAAGGAGACAGTGCAGACCAAAGGGACTGCTGGTTTGTGTAGGAACATAGAAATACAGGCAATAGGAGGAGGCCATTCGGCCCTTCGAGCCAGCACCGCCATTCATTGTGAAACATAGAAACATCGAAACATAGAAAATAGGTGCAGGAGGAGGCCATTCGGCCCTTCGAGCCAGCACCGACATTCATTGTGAAACATAGAAACATCAAAACATAGAAAATAGGTGCAGGAGGAGGCCATTCGGCCCTTCGAGCCAGCACCGACATTCATTGTGAAACATAGAAACATCGAAACATAGAAAATAGGTGCAGGAGGAGGCCATTCGGCCCTTCGAGCCAGCACCGCCATTCATTGTGAAACATAGAAACATCGAAACATAGAAAATAGGTGCAGGAGGAGGCCATTCGGCCCCTTCGAGCCAGCACCGCCATTCATTGTGAAACATAGAAACATCGAAACATAGAAAATAGGTGCAGGAGGAGGCCATTCGGCCCTTCGAGCCAGCACCGCCATTCATTGTGATCACGGCTGATCGTCCACAATCAGTAACCCGTGCCTGCCTTCTCCCCATACCCCTTGATTCCGCTAGCCCCTAGAGCTCCATCTAACTCTCTCTTAAATCCATCCAGTGATTTGGCCTCCACTGCCCTCTGTGGCAGAGAATTCCACAAATTCACAACTCTTTGGGTGAAAACGTTTCTTCTCACCTCAGTTTTAAATGGCCTCCCCTTTATTCTAAGACTGTGTGTGGCCCCTGGTTCTGGACTCGCCCAACACTGGGAACATTTTTCCTGCATCTAGCTTGTCCGGTCCTTTTATAATTTTATATGTTTCTATAAGATCCCCTCTCATCCTTCTAAACTCCAGTGAACGGCTGATCGTCCACAATCAGTAATCCGTGCCTGCCTTCTCCCCATATCCCTTAATTCCGCTAGCCCCTAGAGAACTTAAAAGATCGAACTCTCTCTTAAATCCATCCAGTGATTTGGCCTCCACTGCCCTCTGTGGCAGAGAATAACACAGATTCACAACTCTCTGGGTGGTGAAAAAGGTTCCTTCTCGCCTCAGTTTTCAATGGCCTCCACCTTTATTCTTAGACTGTGTGTGTGGCCCCTGGTTCTGGACTCCCCCCGACATTGGGAACATTTTATCCTGCATCCGGCTTGGAAAAGTTTCGTTTCGGTTCGAGGTGCAGCGCGGAAAGGGGGCCCCCTTCGGGCCCCACCGAGCCCGCGGCCCGTCCCGCGACCGCCCGGCACACTAACACGATCCCGCGCACGCCAGGGACGATTTACAACCATCCCCAAGCCAATCTGGAGCGTGTGGGAGGAAACTGGAGCACCCGGAGAAAAACCCACGCGGGTCACGGGGAGCGCGTGCAAACTCCGTACAGGCAGCGCCCGTAGTCGGGATGGAACCCGGGTCTCCGGCGCTGTGAGGCGGCGAATCTACCGCTGCGCCACCGTGCCCGCCTTTTGTGTGCTCTTATCCAGAGAAGGATCTACCATTGTCCGATACGACCTTTTGCTGCCTCTTTCCCTCCTGTAAATCAAAACCGAATTGCTGGAGTAACTCAGCCTGGTCAGGCAGCATCTATGGAAACAGCACGGTGGAGCGGCAGTAGAGTTGCTGACTCACAGCGCCAGAGACCCGCTGGTTCGATCCCAACTACCGGACAGAAACCATAGGCGTAGAGACTTCCGTTGAGGGGGTGGGAGAGGAGAGGAGGGGGGGGGGGGGGGGGGGGGGGGGGGGGGTGAGGAGAGGGTGAGGAGAGGGGGAGGGGAGGGAGGGAGGAGTGAGAGGGTGTGAGGAGGGGTGTTTTTGATGTGCCTTCCTGGCGTAAATGCAGAGATTAAGGGGTCGGCCATTTCGGACTGAGATGAAGAAAAACCTCTTCACCCAGAGAGTTGTTGAATCTGTGGAACTCTCTGCCACAGAGGGCAGTGGAGGCCGACTCACAGCCCAAAGGGTAGAGATATCAGAAACTACAGCAGGAAAACAAACGCATTGGATGAAGGATAGTCTTGTCTAGTTTAGTTAGTTCAGTTTAGTTTGGAAACACAGGCCCTTCGGCCCACCGAGTCCACGCCAACCAGCGATTATCCTACACACACTCGCACTGTCCCACACACACACTGGGGGCAATTTACAATTAACGTGCAAACCTGCGCGCCTTTGGAGCGTGGGAGGAAACCGGGAGCGCCCGGAGAAAACCCACGCGGGCCACGGGGAGAACGTGCAAACTCCACTCAGGGAGCAGGATGGACGTGCGTCGTTTAGGACGAGAACTTTCTTCAGACCGATCGAGGCCGTGGGGAGGAAGGTATCTTTGCCCCATAACCCCCGACACCCAGGCGGCGCGGTGGCGCAGCGGTGGGAGTTGTCACAGCGCCAGAGACCCGGGTTCGATCCCGACTACGGGCGCTGCCTGTGCGGAGTTTGTACGTTCTCCCCGTGACCTGCGTGGGTTTCCCTCCGAGACCTTCGGTTTCCTCCCGCGCTTCAAAGGCGTGCGGGTCTGTAGGTTAGTTGGTTTGTTATAAATGTATATTATCCCTGGTGTGTGTGGGATTGTGTTAGTGTGCGGGGATCGCTGGTCGGCCGCGGACACGGTGGGCCGAAGGGCCTGTTTCCGCGCTGTATCTCGAAACTAAACTGAACTCCAAACGTCACCTGTCTATCCCCTTCCACAGATGCTGCCTGACCTGCTGAGTTCCTCCAGCACTTTGTACTTTGCACCAGATTCCAGCGTAAGCTCATAACTCATTGGAGCAGAATTAGGCCATTCAGCCCATCGATTCTACTCCGCCATTCAATCATGGCTGATCTAATTCTCCCTCCTAACCCCATTCTCCTGCCTTCTCCCCATAACCCCTGACACCCGCACTAATCAAGAATCTGTCTATCTCTGCCTTAAAAATACCCACTGACTTGTGGCCTCCACAGCCTTCTGTGGTAAAGAATCCCACAGATTCACCACCCTCTGACTGAAGACATTCCTCCTCGTCTCTGTGCATTTCCTTGAGTCTGTGGACCCAATGAGATAGATAGATTGAGATAGATAGCGCTCTCTCTCTCTCTCTCTCTCTCTCTCTCTCTCTCTCTCTCTTCTCTCTCTCTCTCTCTCTCTCTCTCTCTCTCTCTCTCTCCTCTCTCTTAATGTCCTCTCTCTCTTAATGTCCTCTCTCTCTTAATGTCCTCTCTCTCTTAATGTCCTCTCTCTCTCTCTCT